>NC_069099.1:5218935-5457426 GCF_947172395.1 Bicyclus anynana
AACATCGCCATACTGATGCTAAATATAGCGCGTTTGCGAAGTTTCGCGATACCAAACCTTTTCGTGTCAAAAAGCAAAAATCATTTAAATAGAGCTCCATCTCTAATGCATTCCAAGCTATACTAATATGTAAAGCTGAAGAGTTTGTTTGTTTAATTGAACGCGAATAACCGATTAATCTCAGGAAGTAGGTACTGGTCCGATTTGAAAAATTCTTTCAGTGTTAGATAGCCCATTTATCGAGAAAGGCTATAGGCTATATTTTATCCCCGTTTTTCTACGGGAACGGAAACCACGCGGCTGAAACTGTGCGACGTGAGCTAGTATTATAATAATCTAGAGGCAATTAAAGGTACCAGTTATTTCTTATAAATTAATACGTGTTTCCGAGAAGGTTACATAAATATCACATAAAGCACTGGCCTATAGTATTTTAATGTGGAAGCATTGTTGCAAAATCGTTCAACAAAACATTCAGGAGCTCTTAGACTATTAGAGATACGTAATAAATAACGTTTTCGCGCGTAAAGAAATTTATTTTCGCGTTTTAATGTAACACATATAATATAGAGTGCTCCTTCGGAATGATATTTTTTTGAAAAGCCTCCGTTATTCAGTTAGCATTAAATCATATTTTGGCAATAAATAATGTATTAAAAGCATTTCTTTTGGATCGTAAAAATGGCAATAATAAATAATCTGCAAAAAGTCTAGAATTTCATTTCGTTTGAAGCCTATAAGGGTTAAGACGAAATGTGCGTAATATGTGTTAAGTTTGCGTTTGGTTGTCTCTGGATCTACTGAACCGATTTTGAAAATTCTTTTATTACTAAATAGCCACGTTATTTGTGAGTGTCATAGGCTATATTTTATCCCTGCATCCTGGGAATGGGAACTACAAGGGTAAAATAAAGGGTCGTTTGCTATAAGCTCTGAAGAAATGTTTGGAATCGACTTTGTTAATTCGAATATCAAAGATGTAAAATTCTCTTTTCAACGTCAGTGTATATGTACGAGTATGATATGTCGATTTTTGAGGCAACAGCTTTCTATTCAAACAATCTCCTAGGCAAGCGCGCTCCACTCTAGAGACCACATCATTGCATCTGATGGTAAGTGATGACACAATCTTGATGGAAGTGGGCTAACTTATTAGGAACTAGCGGACGCCCGTGACTTCGTCCGCCCTTAGACCTCTTTAATCCAGGCCTTACAGTAGTATCGCTGTAAAAATGGGGGAACTTCTCCCGTTTTCCCAACATTTCTCTTTACTGCTCTGCTCCTATTGATCGTAGTGTAATGAAAAGTATACTATAACCTGCCCAGGAGTATGAAGAATAATTGTACCAAGTTTTGTTAAAATTCGTCGAGTAGTTTTTGTTTCGGACGGACATACAGACAAAAATTTAATATATATAGTAATATATATAGATAGTTATTTTGGAAATATATTTCATGTCCATAATTGACCTCTCTACAGATTTATTATTAGTAAGGTATAAATAAATATAGGATGAAAATCCTATCTACCATCAACAAAATGTTATAGCAATATACGAGTAACTAAACCAAAACTGTATTTCGGAAAATTACCATGCGCAAATATAATATATAGACTTAGTATAGTTAAATACTAACACTAGGTATGCTAAGACTCGGAAGAGGTTCCGCTGTAATAACCCAGCATCCAGTAAGTAGGTCACACCATCTTGAGAATCAGTTTAGAGAATATCTCGATGGAAATTGCTTCTTGTAAAGCTTTGGAGTGTAATTGAAGCCGAAATTCAGTTACTGCATGCTCTTCGGATGGGTATTAGATACTAGATCATATTAGATTAAACATTGATTATAAAGATAGATATTTTTTATTACCATTTAATGATTTACACTTACTTAGGTACGACTGTCATGTAATGTGGGTCAGTGTAGTAAGAGTGATTTTTGCCGAAGCTAAATTGCACACACAGAGCAGTGATAGCTCAGTGGATATGACCTCTGCCTCCGATTCCGGAGGGTGTGGGTTCGAATCCGGTTCGGGGCAAGCTCCAACTTTTCCAGTTGTGTGCATTTTAAGAAATTAAAAATCACGTGTCTCAATCGGAGAAGGAAAACATCGTGAGGAAACCTGCATACCAGAGAATTATCTTCATTCTCTGCGTGTGTGAAGTCTCCGCATTGGGCCAGCGTGGTGGACTATTGGCCTAACCCCTCTCATTCTGAGAAGAGACTCGAGCTCAGCAGTGAGCCGAATATGGGTTGATGACGACGAAATTGCACACAATGGCCTTGTGATATCGGCTAGGTCTACGAATTGGCAAAAATCTGTTCTTCATACTACCATTTCACAGTCTTCTAGTCAATATAAAACCTCAAACCACATCACAAAGCTATGCATTCCTAATTCAGTTCGATTGGCAATGATCATTAACCATACAGGTGTTTTACCGTTTAATACACCTGTATGGTTAATAATAATTTTTAAGTCGGTTGGTGTTTTTTGTGAAAAAAATTTATTTTTCTGGTTTAGTGTGTCCTAGCACAGTGAAGAAAGCGCCACAGTACGGGCGATTTTATTATTTTCATTTTTACACAAAATTACTAAAGCGATTTTAATGAAAATCAACTGGAACCAATCTGGAAGTATACTCTTTCTAAAAAAAAATAATTTTCAAAATTGGTTAAGAAATAACGAAGTTATAAGGTGACAAACATTAAAAAAAAGTACGCTACGAATTGAGAACCTCTTCCTTTTTAGAAGTCGGTTAATAATCATACACAAGCAATCCAGTACACAAGTTACAGTCTGCCATATGTAGGCGAGACTCTCGACGGGTATCGTTACGTTTAAACTTTAAAGTTTGCAGCCTAGGAAGCGATATTGAATTTGGTTTCTGCTACTAAAGTGCCAATAGAATCTCCGATTGCTGCATTATTTAACGTAGCGGTATATCGCTGTCTTTAAACCAAATATAACCTACATTGGGGTTTATTTTCGAGATAAAACACGAACCTTTTTATTCATGATTGACTCTTTCTCAAGACCTCAGTAACTTCACTATTTTTGTATTGTTCATTAAAAAAAATGTATTATTTCGCGAGTTTACTGCACTGTGTGCAATCATAACACTTTAGTGTGAAACGGACCTAAAACAAAAGCTCATCAAACAAAACGCTAACAAATCCGCTACATACGCTCCCATTTAACAAAATGTGTCTCGATTTTCCACCGCACATTAATTTCCACAGCACATCTCTCGCAAGTCCGCGGTCAAACCCCCAAGAGGAAAGGTCCGGGCTTCCTTCCGTCCCGGACTGCCTTTATTGCGACTTTATTTGGCACAATGAAAATCATATTCAACGTCGCACATAACGTATACACACATGATAAATGAACCGCAAAGGGTACTGTGTAGTCCCCTGGGAGAGTCTGCTACCGTTGTAGACCTTACGATTATGAAACAATTGCATTTTTTTACTTAGGGGACCTTAACAGGGAAACACGTAAGCTTTATATGATGACTTTGTCGTCCATATGTCTGTCTGTCAAGATCCTTTATGTGGGGAACGTGTGGAAATATCGAGTTGAAATTAAAGCTATATACTAAGATCTAAAATCCCTTCATCATTATCAACCCATATTCGGCTCACTGCTGAGCTCGAGTCTCCTCTCAGAGTGAGAGGGATTAGGCCAATAGTCCACCACACTGGCCTAATGCGGATTGGCAGACTTCACACACGCAGAGAATTAAGAAATTTCTCTGGTATGCAGGTTTACTCACGATGTCTTTCCTGCACCGTTTGTTACACATGATTTTTAATTTCTTAAAATGCACATAACTGAAAAATTGGAGGTACATGCACACACGCTCCGAAATCGGAGGCGGAGGTCATATCCACTAGGGTATCACGGCTCTTAAAAAAAGATCCCTAAAAATCCCTTGGAACTTTTTAAAAATCAAACATCTAAATTTACATAAAAAAACAATCGGAACCCTCAGAGGGCGAGTCCGACTCGCACCTATCGTGTGTTTTTATTAGCAATTATAAACTTGAATTCTAACTAGCAAATCAAGTTTACCACCTTCTAAGTACCGCCTTTGATTCGGTCTTAAATAACGAAAAACAAACTAAAACAACAACAATTAATTAGGCCTCACTAGAACTGCAGCAAATTCTATATTAAAACGGGTATCCAAAGCTGCTCTAGTAGCCCTTACCAAATTAGGCTGGGCAGGGAAAACAACACGAGTACAAAAGGTAAGCGTTGACATTTCATAAAAGAACTCCATAACCTTACATCCTAGTCACAAGTCCCGGGTTCTGCTCACAGTTCTCTGCCATGCTATGAACCCTGCAACCACACGGAAAGGTACCTATATACATGGAATGCTAAGATATTTGCCTCATGTTTTGCATTTGCCTGGCCGTTCCTACTCCAAGCAAACTAGAAATTAAAAAATCATGAAATAACCCGAACCGTGTGTGATGTACTCGAATACTGCATAACATACGGACGGTGCTTTCCTAGAAGATCTCGTCGGTGTTAAAAATTCCTGCAAAGTGTTCGACGAGGCTTTGCAAAGTGTCACTGCGTCGGCGGCGCCTCCTTTGAGACACACAACGTAATATTACGTCGAAAGGACGGTGACAGGTGTTCTCGGATGGCTTTGAAAAATGCGCCGCCTCGGGAACTACATAGGTACGTTAACCCTCCATCACTCGCACGAGATGGTTTCCATCCCAAAGAATTTCGAAGTTAAATTTTTTACCATTATGTTCATTTATGAAGCAGTGCGCCTGTTTAACTTCAAAGTTTAAATGTCAGTGCAATAGACACTTTCTTGACAGTGTGTGTGTTTTTTTTAAACTTTACAAGTTAGCCCTTGACTACAATCTCACCTGATGGTAAGTGATGATGCAGTCTAAGATGGAAGCGGGCTAACTTGTTAGATGGAGCATGAAAATCCACACCCCTTTCGGTTTCTACAAATAAACCTGGCTAAGTTTGTTTTGGGCTCTTCTCGGACCGAGGTGCGTTTGGAATCCTCGTAACTTTAATTTTAAGTTTTCGAATAATTATTATCACCATTATCTTAAGTTTAATATTATTACCTGACGTTTCGAAAGAGCTTGTAAACTGAGCCTATTTGAAATAAATGAATTTTGATTTTGACTTTTACACGGACGGAACCGGAGTACCGGAACGCTAAATCGCTTGGCGGTACGTCTTTGCCGGTAGAGTGGTAACTAGCCACGGCCGAGGCCTCCCATCAGCCAGACCTGGACTAATTAAGAAAATCTCAATCTGCCCAGCCGGGGATCAAACCCAGGACCTCCGTTTGGTAAATCCACCGCGCATACCACTCACATTACTTACTCACATACATTTAAGTTTTCGTGGGGTCCCTATTACACCCAGCGAGTGCTCGCGCTATACTTTCGCAGAGAGTATTCAGTATTCAGCATGTTAACCTCTGAAATGTTGTGTTCTATATGGGAAGGCCGCTGCACCCCGCGAGTGCTCGCGGTAACAAAAGCCCGCACGAGTAACGGAGGGTTAAGGAGGAATGTGTCAACGGATAGAGGGATAGAGTTTTCGGATTCTTTGTGCGCCCGTAATAAGCAGCAAATGCGCCAGATGCTCTCGTCTGGATATACGAGTACGCTGTTACTTTATACTATTATTCATAACAAGCAGGGTTCTCAAAATCCTAAGTAACTTAGAGCCGTGATAGACCAGTGAATATGACCTCTGCGTCCGATTCCGGGGAGTGTGGGTTCGAATCTGGTCCGGGGCAAGTACCTCCAACTGTTCAGTTGTGTACATTTTAAGAAATTAAATATAACGTGTCTCAAACGGTGAAAAAAAACATCGTGAGGAAAACTGCGTACCAGAAAATTTTCTGAATTCTCTGCGTGTGTGAAGTCTGCCAATCCGCATTGGGCCAGCGTGGTGGACTATTGGCCTAATCCCTCTCATTCTGAGAGGAGACGAAGTAACTTAGATGACTCGTAAAAAGTTCTTAGAAATGTCAGCATATTTTCTAAAAAAAAAATTGAACTAGCTACATGCTAGAAGGTAGGTAATTAAGTCTACTAATACAATGACATGAATATTATCTCAGATTGATTTAATATAGTAAGACCAGAACTTTATACCTTACAAATTTTATAAATGCGTAAGTAGGTTTGTCTGTCTTTTACCTTCTTACGGCTAATCCCCTTAAAAAAATTTGAGAATTTGTTGGTATACAGATAAATTGAAACTTAAAGGCCATCATAGGCTACTTTATATCTAGGAAAAAACCATGGTTCATTCATACATTCATCATTACCATGATTCATCGATGGTTTGTGCTCATTGATTTGTGAAAAACAGATCACGAACGGAGATGCGGGCATCCGCTAGTATAACGTGTGCCGTGAAAGTCCAGTGGACATGATCTCTGCCTCCCATTCCGGAGGGTGTAGGTTCGGATCCGGTCCGGGGCATGCACCTTCAACTTTTCAGTCACGTGTCTCAAACGGTGCATGAAAAACATCGTGAAACATCTGCACACCACAGAGAATTTTCTTAATTCTCTGCGTGTGTGAAGTCAGCCAATCCGCATTGGGCCAGCGTGGTGGAGTATATGGACTAACCCCTCTCATTCTAAGAGGAGAATCGAGCTCAGCAGTGAGCCAAATATGTGTTGTTAATGATGATGATGACTAGTATAACAATAATTGTATAGCAATGATAATAGAGTAAGTATAATTCGTGCATCATGCCGAAAACACACTTCGTCCATATCATTACGCCTGCGTTATCACTTGTACGTATCGCGTTACGAAAAACAACAATGGTATGACTTGTAGGGGCGTAACAGCTTTATTTGAAAGGAAAAATCCAGTCTCCATACAATTTACGAATGATACAGAGCTGAAAATTCGCCATAAATTAGAACAATTAAGGAAAACTCATAAGGACAATTTGCAAGGAAATCTATATTTGCCTTATCATTTAAATTACTTGTTACAGGTGGGTAATAATTCGTATGTCTTAATTCATTAATGAAATTCATTGCATTATCTGTGTTGAACTGACAGGTGACAGTTTTACTATATATTTGACACTAAGTTGACACATCTAATCAAATTATTGTATTAATATACAATATTATTAATGATATTTGACAATGAAATCGCATTGTGATTGACTTTGACATTGACAGCCCGTGTTTGCAAAGACACTTACTGACAATCAGTGAATTACGCACCAAAGAGGATTCAAAAATCACTACGATCGGTGTGAAAATAATGAAATCAGCTTATTTTTTCTGTTAGCGAATATTATTTCGGCTAAGATTCTAATGGAGCAGTCTAGTAAAATAAACAAGATTTTTAGTACATTTTTATTTCTGTATTGTTCTGAAAAGTGGGCCCAACTTCAGACATCTCCATTACTATCACAAAGTCACCATCTTGATCCAAACATAAATATTGTTATATCCTACAGCGTCCACAAAAGAAATACCCTGCCAAGATAAAATTTGCGTTTCACATTTGTTTTTAAAAACAAAGAAGCTTCGCTGTGAAAAAAATTCGATATACCTCATCCGTAAAAGTTTGTAATTAAAAATTGCGCTTTTGTTCTAAACTTTACGACAACGAGCTATTGCAGAAAGTATTCAGGAGGCTTCCAGACCCCGACCTTTATCTTACTTAGCCGTAACAAAACACAATACGCATCAAACTATTTTAAACCCTGATACCGTTAGCTTCAAAGTTCAAAATCCTGTGATAACGCTACTTCTAAGAGTTCCATTTACCGAATAACACGTTCTGCGGGGAAGAAAATGTACAAATATGTTTTGTTACTAGATTTAACACAAACAAAGGAACGTCCTCTTCATACTGTAAGAAAAAATAGCAAATACATATTTAAATTATCTAACTATTTACCGACAAACATATGTAGATATGTTGGTAAGTACAGTCACATAACCCTTAAACTGTTAAGGGTGCGTAAACTGTTAAACGTGCTAAGAACAAACTATAGCCTTCCTCGACAAATGGGCTATCTAACACTGAAAGAATTTTTCAAATCGAACCAGAGTAGGACAAACAAACAAAGTCTTCAGCTTTGTTATATTAGTATAGATTACAAAGAGGTAAACTTTGTTATACTGTATTGTGTGTTATTGACGACCTCCGTAGCGCAGTGGTTTTACAAGATGGAGGTCTTGAGTTCTATCCCCGGCTGGGTCGATTGAGGTTTTCTTCATTGGTTTAAGTCTTGCTGGTGGGAGGTTTTCTCCGTGGCCAGTTACCACAGATTTAGCGTTGTTGTTGTTGTGAAAGGGGTGTGGATTTCATCCATCTTAGATTGCATCATCACTTACCATCAGGTGAGATTGCAGTCACGGGCTAACTTGTAAATTATAATAGAAAAAGCCATTCTTGTATAAAAGCTGCTGTATAAAATACAGAAGGGTAAATTTATCTTTCCTTTTCACTCCATATATAACGGGCATATTCTTGTAATAACTCATAATGTATGTGACATTAAAAACGATTTCTATTGTACTAAATAAAGTCGTAGTGAAAGGATGTTCGGGCGGAAGGAAACGAACCTTCCCCTCGGGATTGCTCCGCGGACTTCGGGGGGAGATGTGCTTTATAGATATTAATAGAGAATGTGTTTCGAATTAACATTATCACCCGCCAATCTATACTAATATTATAAAGCTGAGAGCTGAAGAGAAGAGACGCCCCGCGGTTTCACCCACATAGTTCCTGTTCCCGAAAGAACACGGAGTAAAAAAATTGCATATGACACTTGCAAATAACGTATCATTCTATCTGTGAAAGAATTTTCAAAATCGGTTCGGTAGATCAAGATTTACCCCTACAACCACACAAATTTCACAATCATTTCTTTTAAAAATTATTTTACATTTTCACTTGTTATACCTACTTAATATTGCAACCAACTTTCTTTGTAACTGTATGTGGCCTTATTATTGTTTATTTTATGTTTTTTGTACATATTTTGTTAAAACGCTGTTAGTTACAAATAAATAAATAAATAAATAAATAAATAAATTTTACCTCTTACAATCTAAATATATACAACTCAAAGGTGACCGACTGACATAGTGATCTATCAACACATAGCCCTAACCACTGAACGGATCGGGCTGAAATTTAACATGCAAGTAGATGTTATGATGTAGGCATTGGCTGAGAAAGGATATTGATCAATTCTACCCCCAAGGGGCAGCACCGGTTCACTCACACTTTTATTTAACTACCCTATAATGATTATTCTTGGTATTTATCCTCTTCTGTTTGTTAATCTGTTTATTTATCCTATTCTGTTTGTTAATAATGTTCTGTTTGTTCCTAAATATTGTATTATGCAATAATAACCAGTGCACAGTAAAACTAACTGTGGTTTGTGTTGCACTATGGTTAGGCTTAATTTCAATGTGTTGTTTGTTGAATAATAAATAAATAAATAATAAAAAATAAAGCAGGGTGGTGGGCTAAGCTGAGATCCATATCCCCTCTCCTATAAGGATAGGCCTGGACCTGTAATGAGCCGTTAAAATAGGCTGATAATGTGTTTCGGATGAGAACCTTTTCCTAGGACGTCTCTTGCCTGATTGTCTGTCATAAATAGCAGCATTAAGTATTACTAAAGGCGATTGAACCAAATCTGACCATAATTGAACAGCCGCCATTTTGATTATTTTTCGAAATCGCGGCGGATGATTAAAGTGAATGGGTAGAGAATATATAGACAAACAAAAAACGCACCAACCACAAAGTGTCACGTTACCGAGATATGGTAACGTAACACATTTGGGATACCATCACGTTAGAAAGTATAAATGTAGTAAAGTAAGTAGAGTATTTTTTAACCATTATTGTTGTACTCATATTACAAAAATGTTCGTCTATATGACCTCTAAACTGGAGACGGGTCAATTATACCAGCCTCTAAACAAAAAAAGTTCAAAACCATTTACATAAAGCCTCTTTTTACAATATCAACAACAACACACAAGATAGTCTTGTACTATTACTATCGCACCTATAGTATATTTTCTACCTACTATATACTATTTGCTCAAAAAGCCGTCTGTAGCAGCTCTTTTGAGACGCGTAATATAATATCACATTGAGATGCGGTGGCAGGTGTTCACAAATATGCAGTCAAAAATGCAACCCGTCCCGAGAATTAGCTATTGGAGGAGATGGGAGAAACTAGGCACAGAAAATAATAGTTTTAATACACAAATATAGATACAACATGAATAGTTCAAAAAACTAAAAAACACGTCCATCTCCTTTAAGATTTTCGCAAACAAAACAATGATTTATACAGGACATATTTATTATATAGTATATACATTTTATTTATTATATGCACGAGTACATGTAGGTATTACGTAACATATTCGTATAAGGGCCATTTTGATGAGCATGTTTCTAAAGAAACCTTTTTATGTATTTATATTTGTACGTATGTACTCAATTCTTCTAATTACGGTACAAAAATGGACACAAAAGCCCACAAATCTGATTACGCGCTGGGGACAAAGGTTTTGCCAAAGCGGAGTAATTATGTCGGGGTGTCGTCGAATTAATCAGATTAGCGAGGTTCACGGGGACGCGGCGCGTGTTCGTACGAGCGACTGTACGTGAACATTACGTGTGTGACAGACCGGACAAAAGCAATCAGGGCGAAGGCAGAGAATAGGGTAGTTGACTCATATCAAAAATATAAACAACTAGCGGACGCCCACGACTTCGTCCGCGTGGAATTTAGTTTTTTCACAAATCCTGCGGGAACCAAGGATTTTTCCAGGATAAAAAGTTGACGTGTTAATGCAAAGCAAAATCTATTCCCATTCCAAATTTCAGCCAAATCGCTTCAGTAGCTGCAGCGCAAAGGAGGAACAAACATACATACAACAGACTTACACACGAACTTTCGCCTTAATATTGATGTGATATTAATTTAGTGCAGTAGGTACATGGAATAATGGTCAGAAATATATCGATATTAATTACGATAAAGTAAGTAAGTTAAGGATTTCTTATAAAACTTAACATAAAAATCATGTATTTTTTAAAAATTTCCAAACGTCAAAAGCGCTGGCGTCCATTTTGTGAAGTCCCAATGTACTAAACGTCAAACTAAAATGTTTGTCAAACGCTCCGTTTGTCAAGGATTTGTTAACGTGACGTCATGAAACAGTTGAAACAGGCTATTATGGCCGACAGACATTTTGGCTCGAATTGTCAAAAAAATATTTAATATTTTTTCCAATCTAGTAGAACGATAATGAACAATTTAAGACCATTTAAAAAAATTATCAATTGGCCTTTTAATAGAACCCTTCATAGCATTCGTCGCATTCTCTCAAAAGATAGAACAGCTTATGCATGGACTCTGTAAAGAACAAAAGACGATTGGATAATCGATGCTATGTCGCGTGGCTGTTTTTGCTGACATATTAGGTCGTCTGACAAGTTGTCAGGTTGTTCAGGGTAGTGTGTTGTAATGTAAAACACGCCGCTTAAACGCAGCTTTAGCACTTTATGTTCTATGGAAAAATCACGACAAAATCAATGTCAAAGTCGAATATCTATTGACGGATAACGGCACGCTAATCAGTGATGATTAGCGTGCCGTTAACATATTTATATTATTAATTACTCCGTCAACATATGAGTCTCTCACAATTTTATTTTTCAGAACAAGCATGTCGTATCTGAATGTGAAATTGTCATAAAAAGCAACATTCTAGCTACTTTATTCTTTTACTAATGTATTTTAATTGCAATAAAGACTTTCTAATTCTAAAAAATCAATTTTTGTTTAATTAAACCATCAATTGCTCTAAGAGTTCAAAATTCGAAAATTTAATAACAAAGATAAGCTATATTTGCGATATAATGTTACATAACTTTTGCTCAATAGCCGCTCTAACGCGTGGATATTATCTCTGTACACTGTCATACATAACACGCACACATGTTGAACAACGGCTCATTCGTGATTGGCAGGCGATGTGGAGATATTCAGCGAAGTACACGTATAGGTGAATGAAATTATCTCTGAGCACATTAGTGTAGTCCATTACGGCCGTGTTAAGTAGGCTCGTGAAACATGAACTGGACAGTGTTGAATGGTAAAGCGCTGGTCTGTCATTCGCTGATTGGACTAATCAGTCCAAGTCCACGGGGTCATTGAACTTCGACGGGTTTATGTCAATGAATATACTTGCATGCCACTTACAGTTTTGAAGAGCATCAGTCAGTGAGTGACGAAATATGGGTTTTTAGACATTTATAAGTAAAAAAATTTAATAAAAAAATTCAAACGATTTCGAACACAAAAATTAACCTTAACTTAAAAGCAAAAGCGCACGAGCCGTGATAGCCCAGTGGATGTGACCTCTGCCTCCGATTCCGGAGGGTGTGGGTTCGAATCCGGTCCGGGGCATGCACCTCCAACTTTTCAGTTCTGTGCATTTAATAAAAAAAAAAATATCACGTGTCTCAAACGGTGAAGGAAAAACATCGTGAGGAAAACTGCATGCCAGAGAATTTTCTTAATTATCTGCGTGTATGTCTGCCAATCCGCATTAGGCCAGCGTGGTGGACTATTGGCCTAACCCCTCTCATTCTCAGAGGAGACTTGAGCTCAGCAGTGAGCTGAATATGGGTTGATAATGATGATGATGATGATGAAAAAGCAAAAAATAACATCGTACCTATGTGCTACCTTCTGATCAGTTTGAAGGTGGTGCCAAGCCAGTGATGTTTCAATTCGAGCCATTTAAATTACAAAATTTCTGTGTTTCTTTAGAAACGGCTTTAATTAAAACACGACACTGGATTGGCACCGATTGCTTTGAGAAAAAGTAGGTAGTGTCCTTCGCTACCATTTTCGTACTGCCGTGATTTGGAAATACATCATAAAAAATATTGTCTTTATTTAAATTACGTAAGCAATCTTTAGAATAAGCAAATAAGTAGGTACCTACAAATATGTACGGAACCCTCTCGGTGAGCGAATTCAACACGCACTCGGCCGATTTTTTAACACCAGACAGGCTTAGTATTTTGAACTTATTCTGTTCTTTTTTTCCAGATTAAGAAATAAAAGCTTTCAATTCTTTGTCTCCCTACAAAGGCCGTACACACGTTGGGTTTATAAAATAATATTTTTGCACAAAGAGAGCAGATAATGCGCTAGGAAACGTTTGAAATGTGATCCTTGAGAGGTTTATTCTTATAGGAGAAACAGGAAAAGGCACTGAGCTATTTTCTCAGCTTCCGACAACATTGAATTCCAGTTAGCCTAAAGCTAAGTGTCCACCGTGCGTGCTGCAGTAGTTTATACTATGAGGAGGAATAGTATTTTTGAAATGTTTTGTTTGGAATTAGGCTTAGGCTTAGTTCACAAGCACTTTTGAAACGTCAAGGAGATAATTATGATAAATGTTACGAGGGTTCCAAACGCGCATAGAAACTAATAAAGATGGTTAAATGCTTATACATTTGGATAATCTAATATTCTACAGTATAGTCCGAAGATTCGATTAGCCAAACCAAATATATTTTCTGTTAGATATGATGTGAAGAATTTTTGACATAAAAGATGTTATTCCAGATAAAATCATGAGTGTCGGATTTTCCAAGCTTTGATTATTAACCTGTAGTAGAAATATAGAATTCTTTATGATAGACTGATACGGGCAAATACTAGTAGTAACTACATTATTTATTCAATTAAGTATTAGATACAGTTTAAATATAAACAAGTGAGATTTTACCTATACGCACTTTATAGATGCAAAAGTGCACTGTCAACCCTGAGGTGTCATTACGAATGTGTGTTGGAGAAGGAATTTTCCATTTTGAAACAAAATTGTACACATAGTGCATAACCTAGTTAATCACCTTAAGCACGCCACTGCCTATACGTTTTGATTTATTTACAAACAAAACCCCATTCAAATAATTAATTAAAGAAGATATTCAGTAATTCGCACAAAGACCACTGGAGCGTAATGTTCCAATCAGTGTGCGCTGGCCCTAAGTACACTTTTGTATTTGTCTCGGATCTGTTTTTGTAGGTGCTCACACACTAAGGTATTGTTTGAGTTGAATGTTTACAGAAAATATTTTCGTCGCGGTCCGTAAAGGACAAGGCGCAGTCATAGCCTCAACTCTATTTACCGGAGAATAAAATAGTAACTGCCATTATTTTTGACGAAAGCTAAAAAAAATTTCATTCTCAATTTTATCTATACAAACAAAGAACAAAGAAATTAGAAATGAAGGTAGAAAACGGATGTCATTTCATATCTTATTTACTTTTTTCACAGCAAATTGTTTTTAAAATTTAAATTCTCGCTCTTTAATTTAATTTTTCTTTACTAATAATTATAATTATGTATGGTTTGTTTTTAAAATGTTATATAAAATATATTAACCATATCTAATTGTTCTAAGCTTAATAATCAAATTTGTTTTCATTAATTTAAGAACAGTTAATTATAATTATTATTAGGTGTGTGAAATTATTTATTCCATCATTTTTAATTTGTTTGTTGATAAACAGTACTCATCAAGAAAGGCTGTAGTATAGATAAAGTCAATATTATTTTGTCAAAAATCATCTAAAATAGGTTTTTTATTTTTCCTGAAAAATTAGCTTTTTGCAATTACGGTTTTATTCCCCGTAACAGCGATAGCATTGCTCTGCAGTTTCCCCCGCCTACTTCTCGTTCCCACGAAAATATGGTTATAAATAATACAATATACTCCAGACTAAACTATATAAGTGCTTCATTCGAATCTGTCTGAAGATATAGAAATACATAATGTAATAAAAAAAATAATTATACATGGTGAATCAAAATGGCATCGGGTCTTGTAAGCCATTAATATGGTGTGGCATACACCTCAGGATAAAATCAAAATCAAAATTAATTTATTTCATAATTCGTTGGTAGGTCTAAATTCGTATCGGGTACACTCGCGCACACACCGAGCGCGGCTAGTCTAGGCTAGCCCTAGACACTTTACCACTTAACTGTACCTACGCGTCAACCCGTAAGGAAGGTTCCGAGTCACACAGCGAGCGATGGAACGAGCTATGTTAGGAGTATCTCTGCGTGATCGAATCAAAAACGAAGAGATCCGCAGAAGAACCAAAGTCACCGACATAGCTCAACGAGTTGCAAAGCTGAAGTGGCAATGGCCAGGGCACATAGTTCGAAGAGCCGATGGACGTTGGGGTCCCAAAGTGTTGGAATGGCGACCCCGCACTGGTAAGCGCAGTGTTGGTCGACTCCCCACCAGGTGGACTGACGACATCAAGCGAGTCGCAGGGATTCGCTGGATGCAGGAGGCTCAATAACGTGATGTTTGGAAGTCCCAACAAAAGGCCTATGTCCTGCAGTGGCCGTCCATCGACTGATATGATGATGATGATGATGACGCGTCAACACTAAAATAAATAGTGACAAACATACCTGGCCATGGTTGACGAATCCGTGCCTCTTCGCAATGTCATCTACCCGGTGGACGCCGCCCGGCACTCTGACGGCGAAGTGGTTGTGGTAGTACGTCTCGGGTACACTCGCGCACACACCCAGCGCGGCCAGCAGCGCCAGCGCGCGCCATGTCAGCACCATGACTGGCCGACTATCACAACATTAGCGAACAGCGCCCGATGCACTTCGCCACTCAACTGTACCGGCGCGGCGACACTAAAATCCGAAACACCGGAACTCTTTGCATCCCTTGGAACACCTGGAACAATGGAGAGTCTTCGTTAATATTTTTTATCGAGGAAAAGCTTATCGTTTTTCATTTATACACAAAAATATTCCTGATTTGAAATTCAATGAAAAACTTTATTCAAACAAAGAAAATCGCATACAGATTAGATCAGTTTTTTTTATTAAATCGGTTCTGGAATGGCCCCCCGCACCTGAAAACGCTGTGTTGGTCAAACCCCTATTAGGACCGAGTACATCGAGCATGTTGCAGGGAGCCGCTGGACACTGGCTGCTCGAGATCGTTGTGTTTGGAAGTCCATGCACAGAAGCCCTATGTCCAGCAGTGGACGTCCATCGGCTGTTAATGATGATAATGATAATTTAAAATACATAACCTATATACATAACTATTACTACTAACATATACACAATAAATATAGTAAAACAACCTTTTTAGCGTTTTAAAACCTTTCAGTATCAGGCTCAATGTATTTCTATGTTCCCGAATGTTGTAACATTTTGCATTAATAAAACAGTTTATAAACGCTCTTAATCAAAGAGAGAACGTTGGGGGGGATATAAAAATTTAATAAAAGGCTCCCTTCCGTAGCGGACTGCCGTTTTACAGAGACTCATTTTTAACGTTCGAGGGCGCCATAAATTTAAAAGGAATTTAGGTCACGATAAACATATTTGCGGCGGGCGGCGCGTCGCGGAAAATCATTCGCCAGACACGAAAGCGGACGCACAAATGCGTATAAGTTAAAAAAAAACCCACGGGGAAATCCCCAGATTATCCAGATAAGCCACGCGGGCAAAGTATTGCAGGCCTGACCGTGAATATATCAAAAATATTTGTGAAATTCATTTTAGGAAAGCTGACGGACGCGACCGGTTGCTGCCATTGTGATAGAACCTTTTGTGGCGATTTGTTTAAACTTACTATTTCGATTGTGTCAAAAGTATCCTACTAATGTTATAAACGCGAAAATTTGTTTGGATGTTTGTTACTCTTTAACGCCGCTACTACTGAACCGAATTAGCTGAAATTTGGTATTAAGATATATTATAGCGTAGATTAACACATATTTTTCATCCAGGAAAAATCCATGGATCCCGAGGGATTTGTGTAAAAACTAAATTCCACGCGGCCGAAGTCGCGGGCGTCTGCCAGTTTAAATAAATGTGTTATGGATCTATCATGTAACATTACAGCCATTTCACACGCTTCACTACCGTCGGGTTAAAAAAAAAAACAAATTTTCAATCTCATCAAAATTACAAAAATCCCTCATACATTTACGGGACATAAAGGGACCGCGCTCCCAAATTAATTCAAAGTGATCGAAGGGATAATTCCATTAAGGGCCGCAGCCTGAGGAGCCGAAATATTTATGACTTAATAACCCCGCAACATATTTATATTGGACGGGTTGAAAATTCAGGATTTTACCCAAAATTTCAATTGGAAATTTTTACCCCTTTCTTTTTTTGGAGCGTGCACCCACTCTACGTATTTCTTTCAGCGAGTCCCCTCATAATAATGGAATATATCCGGGAGTTGAGAGTGAATGGAATTATTCATTATACACAAAATATTATACGCGTCTAAATTTAATAAGCAATTAATAATAATAAGGCTTTTAGATAACGTTTTGTAACCCATTGTACAATTACTTATGCATGTTTTGCACCCTTAATAAATAATTAATTGTCCTCAAAGATACGGACTTCAATGGTGTAACTTAGAGCCTCAATAGTTCAACGGTAAAAGCGGTCAGACTCATCACCGAGGGGTGGTGGTTCCATCCCCGCCCCGTTGGTCTATTGTCGTACCCACTCCTAATACAGTCTTTCCCGACTAGTTGGAGGGGAATGGGAATATTGGTCATATTTAAAAGGTATGGCAAATATTCTTTTATAAATTAAAAAAAGCTAAGTAGGTGTCTAAGTATGTTTGAGAAATTGTGTGTGAGGTTTGTTTGACTCGATCACGCTGATAAATGTTCACCATATAAAGTTCGAGTAAAGTTAGCTCGATAATTGGACTTTTGACACATAATTTCAAAGCTTTAGTTTACAAGCACTTAAGAATGGTCATGGTTGATGGAATGGTGGTGGTTTTTAGTAATCACACTTACTCATAGAGCGGTTTGGAAGAGAGAATGTACTTAGAATAGTCATTAACATCGTATGTAACTTCATATATGTAAAGGTGAACCAATTACCTTTAAGCACTTATGTATTATTTCTCGTGTGAAGATGAACTCCAAGCATCAGTTTTATTAGGAAATTTCTTTAACTTTAAAAACCGTCTATTTAATGGTCACCTTCATCTCCTTGTTCTTATTACATCCTTTAAAATTAGCACTTACCAGGTCTTGACTTGAAAAATTATGGTAGGTACTCATAAGGTGATTTATTACTTTGAATAGCACATAGGATACTATTTATATGAATACACCTCATGTGCCCGCAAATTCGTAATCATACATACAGGGTGTCCAGTAAATAGGACGACATAGGCTGATAGCTAACATCACGGCCTACTAAAAGAATGCAATATATGTCAGCCGAAGTTTTACGGTTTTTAAGTTATATTGATTTTTGTACAAAATACAAATATTTGAATTAAAATAAGGACTATTAGTAATCAACACAATACGAAGAAGTAATCTAAACTCTAATCACAACAGCTTTAATGAAAAACAATAACAAATATGATAGTACCGAAATTGTTAGGAAATCCAATCTACAGTTAAACCTAGCCATAGCTTAGCAGAAGCGTTCCGAACTAAACCTGAATGTAAGATTATATGGAACGCGAACACTCCAAGCAATTTGTTGTTTAATCTAAAAACCCGACCAAACATTTTGGCCATATTATACACTAGCAGAAAGCCCGCGGTTTCACCCGCATAGTTCCCGTTCCCGTGGAAATACGGGGATGAGACACCTATCATCATCATCATCATCATTATCAGCCGATGGACGTCCACAGCTGGACATGGACCTCTTGCGTGGACTTCCAAACAAAACGGTCGCAAGCCGCCAGCATCCAGCGGCTCCCTGCAACCCGATTGATGTCTTCAGTCCACCTAGTGGGGGGTGGACCAACACTTCCGGTGCGGGGTCGCTATTCCAGCACCTTGTGACCCCATCGGCTCTTCGAACTATGTACCCTGCCCATTGCCACTTCAGCTTCGCGACTCGTCAGTGATTTTGCTTCTTCTGAGGATCTCCACATTTCTGATTCGATCAGGCAGACAAACTCCAAGCATAGTTCGCTCCATCGCCTATGACACTCACAAATAACGTGACTTTCTATTGGTTAAAGTTTAAGAATTGGATCAGCATATCCCTTCAACTTCACAACGACGTATTGAATCAACATTCTAGTTCTTAGCTGGGGAAATTATCATAATTAATGCAGACGAGAGGAAGACAACTCGATTAAGAGATCTCTGTGGCGTCACCGCACGGATTTGTTAGGTTTACACGGAAAATAGCAATAATAATGTAGTGACTTGATGAATTCATCCTAAGACCAGCTTGCTCACTATAATCATTTACACTGGTTACAAGTTTTTGAAATTCTTCCAGAGATGAGGCGATAGGAACTGTATCGTCAGCGTATCTAATATTATTAATGTTTCTGCCATTAATTTTTACTCCACAGTCCAGATTTTCAACTGCATCTCTATGGTTGACTCGGAGTACAAATTAAATAGCGTAGGTGACGAAATACAGCCCTGGCGAACTCCCCTTTTAATTTCAAAATAGCCTGTTTCTTTGTACCACTCGTTAGCAGTGGTATGCGCGATGGATTTACAAGACGGAGGTCCTGGGTTCGAACCCCGGCTGGGCCGATTGAGGTTTTCTTAATTGTTCTGGCTGGTGGGAGGCTTCGGCCGTGGCTAGTTACCATCCTACTGGCAGGGGTGTGGATGAAAATCCACACCCCTTTCGGTTTCTACACGGCATCGTACCGGAACGCTAAATCGCTTGGCGGTACGTCTTTGCCGGTAGGGTGGTAACTAACCGAAGCCTCCCACCAGCCAGACCTGGACCAATTAAGAAAATCTCAATCTGCCCAGCCGGAGATCGAACCCAGGACCTCCGATTTGTAAATCTACCGCGCATACCACTGCACCACGGAGGCCGTCAAACGGAGGATTGGGAACAACTTTTCGGAGCCGTTTTTATGAAAAGTAAATGCAGTCTATACAGTATATATGTATATCTCTGATTGTAAGCATAAATTCCGTTTAAGCTAATTATTATAAAGCTTTATGTCAAACAGTCGATCTGATATAAATCACAGAGTGGCTTAGCTGGGAGACGATATCGCCTTATCTGTGTACACTAGACGGTTGACTGTTGGACAGTTCGGCAGTTCACTAAATTACCGGCTTAGCATTTAGCAACTAAGTATAGTGGATAAGACATTTATAATCCTGATCTTAATACACAATGTACTAGCTGACGCTAGTTTCACCCGCGTGGTTCCTGTTTCCGTAAAAATACGGGGATAATACATAGCCTATAGGCTTCCTCGATAAATGGGCTATCTAACACTAAAAGAATTTTTCAAGTCAGACCAGTAGTTCCTGAGATTAGCGCGTTCAAACAAAGTAACTCGTCAGCTTTGTAATATTAGATTCATGGATAGATTCTAAATGTCAGCTATCGAGCTAAGCTACGTATATTAAGCCAACTAAACTACGAGTAAAACAAATCGAAGTTTATCTTAATTTTTACAACAATATGTAAATACCTTAACTTGGTACAGAGGAGATAACTTTAGAGTTACATCGCACCCAAATTCACTAACCTAATATGTCATTATTTGAAGGTGACGAAGACGAAATTCACAAATCGAAAATATTTTACACCGATAAACATATTTTGTGACCTTGCATTACACACAACTATAAATTTGACATGTAATTAATACACACACGTGTAATTTTTACATGGACTGACAAACACCCCGCTTAGACTCGTTACACAGAATATTAAATTACTAGATCGATGTTTTACTGTTTCTTGCTGTTTTTAGATATTGTTTTATCACAAATTAACTTACAAATCGAACATTACTTCATATTTTAGTAAATTAGAAGTTGTATGCCGTTTTCTATAATTAACTACACACACCAGCATTTTAGGGAGCTCTTTACACGACGAAAACGATTACAACACTGAAACATCGATTCTATAGATTCTTTAGATCAGTTTTTATAAACGCGTTAAATGGTTGATCTTATACTTTGACAGAGGGGTTACGTCTAACGAGACAGGTCCCTTTATAATTCGTCTGAACTTGGTACTATGAAGGGTCATGTCTTATGCAGAAATTAATTAAAATTAGTTAAATTCAATTCCATAGCGGAAATGCAGCCAGTATGCTTGCCACGTGGAATGGGCAGGATGTGTATAGTTATTAGGATAAGTTAGCTTAAGTTCCATGTTGTATTCTTTCTCAATAAAAAAAAATCCATAGAATGTTCGAACAAATAAATTTTTGACAACCCCTGTCGACAGAACATTTTCATTTGCATAAAACGAAAAAGATTTATGGAAGCTTCGAAGAAAAAAAGTTCCATCAATCACTGGGCGTAACAAACATTTTTCAAAAACAATGCGAATCAAATAAAATTTAGACAAAAACGTGTAACGTATTCGTATTTTCGTAGAAAAAACGTGTGACCTATACTAAATTGATACGTGAAAAGAAAAAAAGCCAAACAGAAGTTCAATATTTGTTCGAAACGAGAGCAACGCGTAGTTTGTCACACAAATAAATGTATTCCCAAAACTTGTTTTGGAATTTATCCTAACTGAGCTGCCGTATTGACTTACTAGGCTATGCTTGTACGAGTAGTTATAATTTACTAGCGGACGCCCGCGACTTCGTCCGAAAAAAACGATGTATACTTTCATAGTAGGTGACCCAGCATGTTCCCACTAAACATCGATTCCCAAAGTGGTCCAGGTGAAACCCCAGGGGTCTACGGAATACTCGGCTGGGGTTTAACGTTGACATGACATAAAAATGTTAGTTTGCGGAAGGTAATCATGAATATATAATAATTCATTTATTTTGCTATCATTCGTATCATCTGCGAAAAGCCGACGAACCCATGCGACAACGTCACCCAGGCCCGACAAAATACTCTCTACGTACGTTTCACGCCGAAACCGGAGCATCCTCAGAAGATGTTGACTCTATAACCTGCAATTGCACGTTGTAGAGTCACGACCTGGTTGACGTTGTCGCATGGATTCGTCGGCTTTTCGCGGATGATAGCAAAATAAATAAATTATTATATATTCATAAAAATGGGGGTCCACGAAAATTTATCTGGTTTCATACCAAAGGTTGAGTTTTCTAAATAAAATAATTGTGAATTGATTGCTTCCTTGTGTTGTGAGTAGATACCAAAAATTAAAGTTGGCTGTAATAACTTTTCGGCTGGACAATTTTACTTTTTGTCATCCACTAACAGCACAATCAATTAATTAATAGTAATCAATTTACTAATTTTTTCCTGGTTGTTGTTGATTCAGTTGCATAGAAAATTTCCATAGATGAATCTAATCACATTTTTAACAAGTTTTGGATAGAAATTTAGTAGGGGGTCGAATTATATTTAAAGTTAAAGTAGTCTATGAGAAAAGAAGTTCGGGAATCTCTGATTTAAAATATCTGACTTGATGGTTTTACACACATAAAGTATTTCCTAATCCTATTGGATATATGTCGATAACGAAAGAGAGATAAAAACGCAAATGCTCAACCCTATCCTATCGATACCGATAGATTACCAATGCCCAAATCTCTCAACCATACACCTCAATAATTACAGAGTTATTCGCAGCAGTCGAACGTTGCGATATGAATAAAACATGACAGTACCCCCGCGGCCACTTTAAGCTGACCCATGGTAACACGGCATAAGAAAAACAGACGGAGCCCAACATAACTGGTCAAGTTGAAGCCTCATACGTTTGGTAGAAGACAAACAAGACCTAGACAAACACGGACGCGGTAAACAATACATGTAAATACAGTTAATTGAATTAATATCAATATGCTATATCTATAGACGAAATAGGTTATCGATAGATAATATTATGTAGTTGGAACGTACTATCAGTAAGCAATTAGGTACTTAAATATAACAAACTGAAGCTTTCCATGTTTTTAATAATTATGTCTTCTTCTAAATTTTATTAAGAGACTAGAGCTCAGCAGTGAGCCGAATATGGGTTGATAACGATGATATTGATATATAATATTATATATCTTTTATGATATACAATATCATAGGGTTGCTATCATAAAGACAGGATAAAGAAAAAATATTGCGCGAACGGAGTCTGGGCGTCCTCTAGTATTAAACAAAGTGAGTGTTTGTTTATTTATCCGCTATGCGTTGCCAAGTCGACGAATCTTTAATAATTCTTGTCTCACACTCATCTGAAGAAGTGTAAATATTTTACGAAAACAAACAGTCAAACATTAAGAATATTTTTATCAGAAAGTAAAATTTTACGAATATAAAAATTCTCAGTCTTGTGTTGAAAGGGAAAAATGAATATCGTAACCCTGCAGAATCCAATATTAAATTTGGTTCAATAAAGAGTTATTGAGTTTAGAATCTGCGTAAAATGTAGCGTTTCTTAATATAAGGCGAAACGTGACGTATTGTGTGACTTCAACAAAGAAGTTGAAAGGAAAGCCATTATATTGCAGTGTGTTCATCTGAGCAGAACGTGAAGGGGACGACATTGGCACGATCGAGCATTACAGAACGAGCCTGCGACGTCCAGACATACGTCAATTTAGTTTTCGACTAAATTATCACAATTATCATCAATACTCAGTAAATATATATAAATAAAATTAAAATATATCTGTGATTTGAAAATAAA
Organism: Bicyclus anynana; assembly: GCF_947172395.1. NCBI lineage: Eukaryota > Metazoa > Arthropoda > Insecta > Lepidoptera > Nymphalidae > Bicyclus > Bicyclus anynana. The sequence continues at coordinate 5,242,671 of NC_069099.1, forward strand.
AGACTTCTTTCAGTGCTGATAGTTACAGTCCTTGTCCAGTCCAGTCCTTGGTGGTTGGTCCATTAAAAGTTTTTTTTAAATATTATCTTAAAAAATCACGTCTCCACCACATGCATCCACAATTCTAATTCGCACAGCAAGCGTTTGTGTTTCCTGACACTTAAAATTGAAACACCTTCAAAGCAAGAGTGAATTGACATCTTCTAGGTAAGCGCGCTCCAACTTAGACCTAATTAATGCTTTCCATCAGGCTCAATTCAAGCGCAAGCCTACATTCTATAAAAAAAAACCTCCCGAAAAATTATCAAATGGAGAATATTGTTATTTAAAGAATAATGCAGCTAAGGTTTAGAGACGTCTATCGTATCTGCTAGTTGAATAATATTAAATTGTTTACATTTTATGCTGCAGTTAAACAGCGACGCAGCCGTCAAGGCGTCAGTTCACGTATTGTTACCGGCCACTCCATTCTTATCAGTTCAGGGGCCAGGTTCGCACACCTTGTGATTTTAATTTATTGTATCACACTGCGGTTCATGCTGCAATTTAAAAAAAAATCATAAACTTCGTAAGAAAGATGTTACGACGTCTATTAGCGGACGCAACCATCCACCCGAGGAGTATTGGACACAAAGGTAATTACTAAGGCGCTGTTACAGCGACGCAGCCGTCAAGGCGTCAGTCCGCGTATTGTTACCGGGCACTCCATTATTTTTAGTTCAGTGGCCAGGGTTCACTCACTTTGTGATTTTAATGTATTGTAACACATTGCATTTTATGCTGCAATTAAAAAAAAATCATAAACTTCGTAAGAAAGATGTTGCGACGTCAATTAGCGGACGCAACCATCCACCCGAGGAGTATTGGACACAAAGGGAATTTACTAAGGCGCTGTTACAGTGACACAGCCGTCAAGTCGTCAGTCCGCGTATTGTCCGTTAGTGGCCAGGTTCGCAGCACACTTTGTGATTTTAATGTATTGTATCACATTGCGTTTCATGCTGCAATTTAAAAAAATCATAAACTTCGTAAAAAAGATGTTGCGACGTCTATTACCGGACGCAACCATCCACCCGAGGAGTATTGGACACAAAGGGAATTACTAAGGCGCTGTTACAGAGACGCAGCCGTCAAGGCGTCAGTCCGCGTATTGTTACCGGGCACTCCATTCTTTTCAGTTCAGTGGCTATGGTTCGCTCACTTTGTGATTTTAAACAATGTCGTTTGGCTTTTTCCTTACAGCTCTATAACAAAGTGAATTATTAAATATATTTTTGTAATTGACAAGATACAGCGTGAAAGAACTGTTCTAAAGAGTTATATTACTACTGTCATGCTTATTTCTGTCGTCAAGCATCATCGATTACAGATTTTATACCTTAGATAAGTAATTAGCGAGTCAAACTGAGCCAGAGAAAAGCGGCTAATTCTCTTAAATTCATTTAGCCGTAATGTAAACAACGAAAGCTGTTTAGAGAAACAATACCAATATATTGTTTACAATTTCGAGTTGTGTGTTCAGGAAATGTAAAAATTTTATACACATAAGAATACACAAAATTGTGCGCTCAGTGAAGCTAAATTCGGATAACTTTTTGCGGTGATTTTGTAGACACGTACATAGTTATTATCTAATATTAGAAAATCTTTTTCATCGATGTGTTCCGGTCACTACAAGCATAATGTGGTGTAACGCTTTGAAGTATATTTACCGTCAAAATTCTTGAGCGAATGATCTTAGCTATGTAGAAGCGAGTTTCAGCCTTGATGATAAAATACTTAACAATAAAGTCCTTTTCTTCCTTTGTATAAATTATCGTAACTGATAAGTTTCTTTTGTCACCAAATAAACCACAAAAAAAAAATCCTGAGGGTAATTTCGCACTTTTCTGCAAGTTCAAAATAAAATATAAAGTGGTTTTATTCATATAAAAGCATCCACATTATTGTGCAGAAATGTATACAAGGTATTTGGTAGAAACTATTTTCTATAATAACCTCGCTGTTTGTATAGAATTTCTTAGGATTTACATTTTGTTACAAGACAAGTTCTTTTATATCACCGCGCGTTGACAAGATTGTGGCTGACGTGATACTTTGTACTGCTCTTCTTACAGAATCCGTACACAAACCGGTGGTACGATAAAACATTGCATAATCGTCCTTAATGTGATTTAAACAAGGGCTATATTTCAACATGCTTATCTGACAGATGCTTTTACATTCGCAATAATAAAATTTCCTTTTATAAGCGTCGCTGCCGTAGACGTAGAAAGAAATAGATAAATGAATGGCGTGTCGCTGTCAATTAAAATAATATTTCCGATTTTGCTAAACCATTTTTTCACCATATCAAATCTATATGGTTATTTTGTGCTTACAGTACGATTATTTTCTTTTAACGTAAGCATAAACCCATTCAATCATTCATTCATTCACTAGCAACCCATTTTCGGCTTAATACTTCACACACATAGAGAATTAAGAAAATTATCAGGTATGCAGGTTTCCTCACGATGTAGTGCAAAACTCATTACTAATTGAAAATTATTATCAAACATGTTTGACCCGTCGTTGTGCCTAAAAAAAAACACGGGTCATTACGTCGAATATCGAATCGCGTTGTGCTTTGCTTGCTTCTTTGCTTCGCGTTTCTCTACAGATTCCACGCATAAATTGTCCTCTTTTTTTAAGGGGAATATCCATTCGTCTGTTTACTTCTCTGTCTACGGTCACTGCATTTAGAAGCCGCGCAAATGTACAAAACGTAACAATGTTTTTCATTGTCCGAGATGGAAAAAGTGATTGTAACAAAACCTTGTAAATTCCGTAACGGGTGAAAAAAGCAAATTAGGCGAGTTCGAAGCAGTTAAATTGTTTTTAGGTTTTTACGCTGCAAAATGCACTGGAGATTCGGGTCAGCTGACAATAGAAAAGAAAAACATAAAATCTAGTTATACGTTTGTTTGAACAGTCGAACAACAAATTAGTGCGACTAAATAACGAACTTTTGATTCCGTACAACTTTTACGTAGTGATGTAGAAATAAAAAATATTTCGTTAGTAGTTTCAACTTTTGTAATACAGGGAAATATTTTTTTTTTATTTCACCTGTTTTTCAGCGACTTTCGCCCAACTAAGTTAAAAGACTATAATGAGAGTTGTCACAACTCAGAATAGAGAACTTTATATTGTAATTTAATCTGAGGGGCACAACAATACCTCAGCGGACTAGGATCAAACCTAGGAACTTTTAACTCCGAGTCATTAACCGTGAAGCTTTTAATAAGCGAAATCATCATCATCATTAACAACCCATATTCACATGAGCACGAGTTTCAAACTCGTGCTCAACAGTGAGCAAATATGGGTGGACTATTAGCCCAACCCCTCATATAGAAAAGACTTCAAAATTACAAAACTAAAAAGCGAAAAATAACATCGTACGTGCTGCCTTCTGATCACTTTGAAGGCGATGCCAAGCCGTTTCTGAAAGAACCACGGGAAAAAACTGTCTTTAAATCCTAATACTTTATGATTTAATCGGCTTAAGTTGATGCATCTCTGTGCTGGCACCGCCTTGAAAGTTATCAGAAGGTAGCACATAGGTACATGTTATTTTTCGCTTTTTAGTTTTATGATTTTGAAGTCGGTTTAATATTTTTGTTAAAAAGATTTTATTTTTCTGTTTTTAGTGTTTCCTAGCATAGTGAACGATAAATTTCGTTATATTCATTTTAACACAGAATTACTGAACCGATTTTCATGAAAATTAAATGGAACCAATCTGGAACAATACTTTTTCAAACAAACAGAATTTTCAAAATCGGTTAAGAAATTACGAAGTTAAGGGTAAGAAACATTAAAAAACCTCCTTTTTTTTCTGAAGTCGGTTATTAAAAAAGGACAAATGAATAAATGAGAGTTCATTCAATATCTACGTAGCACCTGTGCGAAGCCAGGACGGGTCGCTAGTCTTTAGATATAATTAAAAAAAAATAATCTCACCCTACGCCAGAATCAACCCATAGGCATATCTAAGAAGTACTCGTATTTCGCCATTACAAGTGAGGCGGGTCGGCAACTTAATCCCGTTGCTACACAACAGCCACTCAGCCAATGGCAACCCCCCATTGTTGTTGCCAGGATTAGCACAAAGCAGATACAGGGGGATGCTCATTGTATCATTGTTACGGACGCCGGAAGGAAAAAACTTAATAGCAATTATCTTTTTCCTGAAATCGTAATGTAAAAAATATATTTTTTTATTCGACTGTTTTCCCGACGCATTTATGTCATAGGTATTGGTACATGGGTATAAAGTATAAAACCAGAACTTTATGTATAATTGTTCGAACTTCGATCACTTTACTACAATTAAACACAACACTCTTGATATGAATTAACTTTTATTACTCACTATATATCTACATCAAGTATCAACCTCATGGAGAGCTTATTCGTTCAACTTATATGATATCGAAAAGGAACAACAAGTAGCGTAGCGTGCCTTGAAGGGGCCCTGTATCTAAATTAGTTAGGGGGCCCAATATGAAGGGTAAACATTTCTTAAAACAGAAAGATGTTTGAAGAACCAATGAAAATACGGGAATTCATAGGTTCTTCAAACCAAAGGAGATTGAGGATTACATTTTACTATTTTTAGCTTTCACACGTAAGGGGTGTTCCCCTGCAATCCGGGGGCCCCATCGATATAAATCATTAGATGGACCCCTACATATTAAAGAACGCGCAATGTATGTTATTACTCAAAGACATGCACGCACATCTTATTTTAGTACGAAACGAGCGCATGCTGTGAGTGCACGTGGACTTAAAAAATATTTTACCGTTTTTTCTAGTTTAATCCCTTAATTATGCCTTCGTGTTCATTTTGGAAATGTAAAAACAGAAGCCGCAACACGAAAAAAGAGGAAAGGTGCTACTTTCCATGGGTAAGTATTTGCGAAACAAATAAAAAATTCCGAGACGCTTCGGGGCCCATCTAACGATCTACGATCGATGGGGGGGCCCCATATCATTGATACGGCTGATATGACGGTAGCTACGCCATTGGCTGGCATGTGTGCTGGGAAGGGTGGGGGTGTACGATTAATTTATACATGTATTGAAAGAAGAGCAAAAACAATATTACACAAAATATGATAGAATCCCCAAATAAATAACTTTTTTACAAAGTTCCAAAATTCAGATTAACCCTGAAACTTTACAAAACTGAAGAGAACTGAGAACAACAACAAAAAAGTTTTAAACAAAAGGTTCTCGAAATAGGTAACTTATTCTTGAGATAATATTAGGCACACTCATTAGTTCTTTTCAGACACTTGTACAAATACAAATAAGTGTTTCAAAACTTTATTAAACGAAGAACTTTGTAAGGATTCTTTGAAAACAAGATTTTTAATTTAAATTTTAAGTACTAATGCGATTACAAGCGCTTGTCTGAAAGCTGCCAACTACCAAATGAGAAACAGACAAAATATCGATCAATAGACAAAATTTGGCGGAGTTGTCCCAGCTCCATCTTACACGCATTAAAAGACATGGCAGCTTTTCCGGTGGCACCTCTATTGGTTGAAATTTTAATGAAAAGTAGGTACCAATACTTTTAGTGTACCTAATACTTAAAAACATTTATACTAGAATAAAGAATGCTTTTGCTCTAATTCTTAGTTAATTTAGTTTAATTACACATAAACAGAGTCGGATAATTTAATTAGTGATGATCCTATAAAGGTATGGCTCAAGATCTTTATTTTCTCAAAAGAATTAAAAAACATAAAATTCGCTTGTATGAGAAATAATACAATAAACTAAACTAAGATGATTATTTACGAGTGTACACGTCTAATTGAATGTCAATTATACATACAAATAATTAAATATATAATCTTTTTTTTTATAAGTTAGCCCTTGATTACAATCTCACCTGATGGTAAGTGATGATGCAATCTAAGATGGAAGCGGGCTAACTTGTTTGGAGGGGGATGAAAATCTACACCCCTTTCGGTTTCTACACGATATCGTACCGGAACGCTAAATCGCTTGGCGGTACGTCTTTGTCGGTAGGGTGGTTACTAGCCACGGCCAAAGCCTCCAACCAGACCTGGACTGATTAAGAAAACCTCAATCGGCCCAGCTGGGAATCGAACCCGTCCTGGGTCTCCGTCTTGTAAATCTATCGCACACACTACAGCGCCACGGAGGTCGTCAAAATAATCCTATAAGGGTTCCGTTTACATACTTTCCAGTTACAGAACCCTGAAAAAGAAAACGTTCACAAAGAAACGTAGTACATACACAACTGCTTTCGAGTATTCTGAAACCGTTTGTCGGAAATAGTTGTCATCCCCAAAGCAAATACAAAGCAATATCGCGTCTGTCATACATCTTGTTTGCATTCTAACGAGCATTCGGCAACCCTTATTTGCTTTCACCCATATCCATCCATTCTTTAAAATAAAATGGAAATGTGTTTTTCGAATTCCTTCAGCAAAGAGTCACAACTCTCAAAGAAAGACGTGAAATGTGTGCGTTGCGCAATATGATGCTCTTGTGTGTGTGTATTTCATTTTTTTTCCCCTCAAACTGTATGATATATCATTTCTTTGATCTATGGTTATATTAAAATGTACATTAATAGCTGTGCTCTATGGTTTCATCAAAGTAAATCGAGTTTCTTTAGATAAAGGATAAGGAATAAGAGTTGTTTTTTTTATTCTCTACAAGTTAGCCCTTGACTACCATCTTACCGGATGGTAAGTGATGATGCAATTTAAGATGAAAGCGGGCTAACTTGTTAGGAGCATGATAGAATCCACACTCCTTTCGGTTTCTACACGACATCGTAACGGAACGCTAAATCGCTTGGCGGTACGTCTTTGCCGGTAGGGTGGTGACTAGCCACGGCCGAAGCCACCCACCAGCCAAAAGCTCGCGAGAATTCTTTAGTTTTCTGAAATAAAAAGATTATACATCCACTATGTTTTGCATGAATTAGTAAATTACTTAAAAATAAAGATCTTTTCTTTCTTCTTCTTTCTTTCTTCTTTCTAAAGAAAGCGATCTGACATGTTTGACAAACTTGTTTATAAAACTTGACCTTGAGTAATTCATTTATTTATACTTTATTAGAAGAGAGAAGAGAGTCGGGTACAAAAGGCGGCCTTATCGCTAAGTAGCGATTTCTTCCAAGCAACCATAGATTTAAGAAAACTCGAGGACATGAGCAAGCGAAATGTAAAGCAAATGAGCAAGAGTAGGTAATGTTTGACAAACTTCAAAAAACGTCGAAAAATAAGTTTCATTTGACAAAAAATTAATCGTATCTCAAGGCCTCAATCATCTATACATCCATCCTTAGAAACTTTCGCATTACTACTACAACTAGATGAAATTCAAAATTCATTTATTTCAATTAGGCTTAGTCAACAAGCACTTTTGAAAGTCAGAATTAATTTAATCTAATGGTGGTAATAATAGTCAAAAACTTAAAATTAAAGTTACGAGGGTTCTAAATGCGCCTTGGTCCGAGAAGAGCTCACAAACAACTCAGCTTACTATAACTTACTACTTTCTATGAATTATAACAATATAACATTTCATATCTCAGAATTTCTCCAAGAATAAAGTACTTTGATCGTATCTCACTGGCTTATTAAATTAAGAGCAAAACACAATGTAACTCATGTATGCAAAGTTTTACCCTCTTCGCGTGATCTCACTCGAGTAGCGAATAAATTCTGAATTGTTCCACCGTGTAATCTAATAACTAAAACAAGTGTTGTATTATACAGTTTGATTACTTCTTGGCGTAGAGTTACTGTTAATTTTTTAAGAAATTAAATATCACGTGTCTCTAACGGTGAAGGAAAACATCGTGAGGAAACCAGCATACCAGAGATTTTTCTTAATTCTCTGCGTCTGTGAAATCTACCAATCCGCATTGGGCCAGCGTGGTGGACTATTGGCCTAATCCCTTTCATTCTTATAATATATTATAAGAATGAAAGGGATTAGGCCAATAATTTTAATATTAATAATTACTTAAACTTACTAGCACGCACACTCTCATGTACACACACACACATACACACATACACACACACACACACACACACACACACACACACACACACACACACACACACACACACACACACACACACACACATACGCATACGCTACCTTTAAATTATTAAAATAAAACTGGTATAAATTACAAATGCACATATATTAAGTTTTAATTGTATTTGTAACTCAAATTATATATAAATTGGAAAAATTATAAGTTATGTATAAATTTGATTGTATAAGCTACCTTATAAACTAAATCACAATTTAATACTTTTTTGTTTTATATTTAATTTTTACTTTTAATAGTTTATTTAATTTAATTAAATTAATTTTAATACTTTTTAATTGTACTTGTACTGCAGCTAAAAATATTGTAATCTTCGTTCGTGAAGAGATGGTGGTTGTAACACAAAATCTTTTATAGATTTTAGCACAACTGCCGTTTCAACCTATTCTGTATAAAAATGTTTTTTGCTCAATAAATCATTTTATTTTAATCATTTTTATTTTTATTCTGAGAGGAGATTCGAGCTCAGCAGTGAGCCGAATATGGGTTGATGACGACGATTAAATTGATCGTATTTTGGAGAAAATTTGGATCATAATCATTCTTCTTCTTTGTCGATGCACTTTTGAGAGTGTGATCGTCATTAAGGTGTGTCCTCATTGTCTTCACTGTTTATCATCTATATATAGTATCATAAGCATTATGTAACTTGTTGGTATGGAATTTGTTTTACAAAATCATAGACACCGGAATACATATATCCATCTTCATCACACAAATAATTTTATAGGCTTAATCAAAATCAAGGCCTTGGAAGCAGTGGGTTTCTCAGAAATATATTGCTCCAATCAGCTAAGGCTACAATAATGTATAGCAATTAAGGCAAAGTTTTACCACATCGCGTGAAGCTGGCTTGGAATTGAGTTCGAAACTGTTGCTGTGTTTCAATTTAGTAAACAACAAAAGATAAACATTTTTACAATACACACACCTACAAAGAAATGAAATTGATGGTGTAAAACTGCTGTTTCTCAAAAAGCCTTTGGCCCGTGATATCGAAAAGCCATTCAAAACCACCTTCTTCTATAGTTATTGTCTAGATCTCATATAGATAGTAAAATAATTATAGCTAACATACTCGAATCAGTTCAAAGGTTCTTTACACATATTTTCCTCGTTATTCGGTTATACTCAGACTAGCTTCAGTTTCAGTGATTACACTCGGTGTTGAAATTCTGCCAATTTCTCATCTAAACGCGCAGTGTTGGTCGACCCCCCCCACTAGGTGGACCGAGGACATCAAATGGGTTGCAGGGAGCTGCTGGATGCTAGCATCCGTGCTCCGGCTCGAATCGTGACGTTTGGAAGACTACACAAGAGGCACTATGTCCAGCAGTGGACGTCCATCGGCTGATAACGGTTATGATGAATCAGCTTTTGACTCGCAATGGCTTAACCCTTAAGAGGAAACTCTTCAGTAGTGAAGCGATGACGGCTTGATGTGTCCGATTACCTCAATTAAAAAGTAGGTTTATCGAACATTCGAATCATTAAGGTCCGTTTATATCTACAGACACAGTGCGTCACAGACGATTCGCGTGGCAGACACCTACAGACACCGTCTATTCACACTGCCCAGCAGCTAGAGACACTTAAAGTCTTTTCATGAAAGAAGTCCCCCAGACGCAGCGCTAATGTCTCATTGACATTTGGTAATGGCGGTCCTATTGTCATTTGTGTAAGGCGCCGTCAATTTCAGTTAATTTCACAGACAAACAAAATATTCTTTCGGCTAATACTGGCCGGGCGCGGCCCATGTCTGTCAATATCTGCGCGGCCACGTTACGATAGATATAAATATGTTAATAAACACTGTATAGAAGAATACTATTTTGTCTGCCACGGCACGTGTCTGGCACGCTAAATGTCTGTAAATATAAGAGGACCATTAACCTACAGACTGCCGTCAGAACAGAAACGTTAGCAAAGTTTAACCACATCGCGTGCTCTCACTTGCGTAGCAAATGAGTTGGAAATTGTTGCACCGTTTAAACCTAATAACTACGCCGAGTATTTTATTATAAAACACCACTTGATTACAGCTTGGCACGCAGTTGCCCGTCTACCTTGTAACTATCGATTAATTTTGATGGAACGCCACGTAAAAATTATTATCATTAATTTGAAAATCAAAGTTTGTAGAGCGAGAGACAATAATATGAGAAATCCTGTCTTCAGTCGATGAAGGCAACATCATCATCATCATCATCCATATACGGCTCACTGTTGAGCACGAATCTCGTTTTAGAATTAGAGGAATTAAGAGTCCACCACAATGGTCCACAGCGGATTGGCAGACTTCACACACGTAGAGAATTAAGAAAATTCTCAGGGGTGTATAGGTTTCCTCACGATGTTTTTCCTTCACTGTTTGAGACACGTGGTACCTATTTCATTTCTTAAAATGAACATAACTGAAAAGTTGGAGATGCATGCCCTGGACCGAATTTGAACCTACGCCCTCGGAATCGAAGGCAAGGCAATCGAATGTTATATCCACTGGGCTATAACGGCATTTATGATAATGATGATGGCATGGGAGGGGAAAATAATAAAGATAATATTAGTTTGTGAAGAGTTATGAATTGACAAAGATAGGACCTGTGATAGGGGGACTACTTTAGTACTTTTTAGTACTTTTAGTACTTTTAGTACATCGGGAGGCACTATTTGCCCAGAAGTGCAGTCGTGTTTTTTGTTTAGTTATAATTATCTTAATTTTTAAGTTAATTTAGTTTTAACTATTTCTGTCCAGTCTTAAGCTGAATAAATGAGTTTTATTATTATTATTATTATTATTATTTTGGAGTAGTGTTTAGTACTTTTGGAATAAACAGTTTTCAAGTAATTTAAATAATTTAAAAACATTTTTTTTAATTATTTAAATTACTTGAAAACTGTTTATTCCAAAAGTCATCATCATCATCATCATATATATTTAAGATCCTACAAGCTCTGTCATTTGATGTACCGCACAATGCAGTTTACAGGGGCTTTTATTTTTCAACTTGGCCCCACAATATAGTAAACCCAAGCCACAATGTAACAAACCCACTCCAGACTTGATCAGAATATTGTAACATTAGGTAAACAGATGGACTCGATAAGCGTTTTGTTACAAAATATGATACAGTTGAAGGATCCCACTTATACCACGGGTCCACTAACCACAATGTAGACAGAGGGTCGTAAAGTGCCCATTGTACCCCTGTACTACTCGACCTATTCAGTCGGATCGGGGAAGAGGTTCGGATGATTATGTGAGTATAAGGGAGTATCCCCTTTTTATTCACTTACTCTGTTATTGATTAGTTTGTAATGTTTTTTTCTGAATTAAGCTTATTAACTAACCGAAGATTAATCAAGTTTTAATTAATATTTATACAAATGTTTAGTATCTTCAATATAATTAGAAAAAAAAAACAAGAGAGATAAGCGAAGAAAGAAGACAACTTCAGTGTCTCCAACAAAAGTAAAAAGTTATTTATTCTTGTAGTACATATTTCATTTCAGGACAATATCTTCTTCTTCTAGATCTGGATTTTTTTCTAAAAGGGTTTCTTTTCTAATCAGGGCTACTACTTAAAACTTCTTGAAAGAAAGTTAAATCAACATTTCAGATCCCGGTCCTCAACGCCGGACTTCGTAATTCGTAGTTCTATAACCTATTTACTAGACTACTGATTACTACTGAAAATACTAAAAAACAACAAATCAAATATACAATGGAAGACGAATATAAAATAACAATAATCAGTTTTAAATTTTGACAGATTTCTGCAGTTCGCTAAACTACATTGAAGCAGCGTGGTGGGCTAAGCGCTATCTTCCCTCTCCTGTAAGGAGGGAGGAGGGCTGATAATAATGAATGCAGTTCGATTGTTGCTTTATATTAGCTTCACTTGTAAGTTAGTATATAAAAAAATATTGGAATCTCAATTTGACCCTCTTCGTGTAGGATGAAATTTTGCACACGCTCTGAGTTCTGATGACAATACATGACTAGCTAAGAAACGTCATTACAAATCTAAAATGGTGGCCTCCCCAAGATGGTGGACTGGCTGTTTGAAATCCACCCCCATGTTATGGATAAGATAATCACCAGATTTTCTTCCGTTTACTTTCGAATCTTTTACCGAATGTGATGTTAAGAAGAGTGTTTTGTCTATCGCTTCGAATGCTGTTGGTTCTGATAGCGTAAGCCGTAATATGATTATTCCTATCATTGATATTATTTCCCCAGTTCTTACACATATCCTCAACTATTCCATTTATTCCAGTGAATTTCCACAGGCTTGGAAGAATGCACAAATTATTCCTCTTCCTAAAAAAATTAGTTCCACTACGTTTTCTGACTTCCGTCCAATTTCTATTTTGCCGTTCCTTTCTAAAGTCCTTGAAAAACTTGTCTTCCAGCAGTTATCCGTATTCTTAAACCGAAATTTACTTTTAAGTCCATTTCAATCTGGTTTTCGTCCTGGTCATGGTACGGTTACCGCTTTGACTAAAGTTACTGACGATATTCGTTGGGCGATGGATAATAGACAACTCACTGTACTAGTTCTGCTTGATTTCAGTAATGCTTTTAATTCTGTAGACTATGACATTTTGTTGAGTCTATTACGCTCTATTAACATATCTCCATCGGTTATAGACTGGTTTCAGAGCTACCTCAAAGGCCGTAAGCAGCGCATTCGGGTTGATGACTTCTTTTCATCTTGGTGCGATGTTACGGCAGGGGTACCTCAGGGTGGCGTGTTATCTCCATTACTTTTCTCTATCTTCATTAATTCGATCACTCAAAATATAACTTCTCTTTACCATATGTATGCAGATGATATCCAAATATACCGCTCTTCATCTCTTGAGAACCTAAACTCAACTGTCTCTGCTATAAACTGTGACCTTAGCGCAATTGATATCTGGAGCAGACAGTATGGGCTTAAGGTAAATCCCCTAAAATCTAAGGCCATTATTATTGGTAGTCCTGCCCTCATCTCAAGAGTTGATTGGGTAGATCTCCGGCCAGTTTTGTATAATGGTACCACTATTCCTTTTTGTGACACAGTTAAAGATCTTGGGGTTCATCTTGATAACCAGTTGTCGTGGTGCGTGCATGTCAAAGAGTTGAGTAAAAAGATGTTTGCTACTTTTGGCTCACTGAGACGTTTAAGATCATTTTTACCAATTCCTACTAAAGTTATGTTAGCACATTCTCTTCTTCTTTCGGTTTTAGATTATGCGGACGCGAGCTATCTAAATATAACTGAGGACCAACTCAATAAACTTGAGCGACTTCAAAATCTTGCTATTCGGTTCATATTTAGCCTACGCAAATATGACCATATTTCTGAATTCCGTCAGAAGCTCAAGTGGCTCCCTATTCGTCGTCGCCGGGATCTGCATGTACTTTCACTTTTGTACTGTGTGTTGTTTAATCCAAAATCTCCTGTGTATCTGAAGGAGAAATTTACGTTTCAGGGAGTGCAGTCTGAACTGAGACAGTGTCGATTACTAACTCTATGTTTACCCGTGCATAAGACGAAATTTTATAAACATTCTTTCGTTGTGCAAGCCGTTAAGTTATGGAATGCTCTCCCTTTAAACATACGGCAATCAAAGACACTGGTCATTTTTAAAAATGCCGTAAAGACTCATTATCTGGTGCAGTAAAGACGATCTGTATATATTATTTCTTTTCAATATAAGGTATTTATTAGTATATTTTGATATGTATTTTATTCATTATTGTAGGTATTTGTGTAATATTGTTTATGTATTAGGATGTAAATTATTTGTATGTATGTGTATTACTAATACTATGGTTATTTTTGTTTTACGCCACCTGCTGATGTCCTTAAGTTTTCCTAAACCGAAGGTTGCCTGGAAGAAATCGCTACTTAGCGATAAGGCCGCCTTTTGTATGCTGATCTCTTCTTAATTTGTTTTTTATTTCACTTGTTTTTGTCTTTGTGGTGTGCAAATAAAGTATATTTATATTTATTTATATTTATAAGTATCAAATGAAAGGGTTTGCTGTCAGGAATACGAAAAAAATAGTCACGTGACTTAAATTCAATATTTGCAATTTTTAGTGCGTGCTAAAAGCGTGTTTTTTAAACTATTTAAAGTTATTTAATAATACGTCATGTACTTTTATTTTCTCTCTCGAACCAATACAAAAGTCGAACGTATTCGCGAGCAAAACTAGTAGTAATTTGACTAACAACTTCTACGATTCAATAAAAACTATTTCTGCAGAATAACTGAACACGTAACACCTACATTTAACAAATGGCCTTGCGTGAGTTCTGTTAACCCACTAAATTTAATTAAATTGGTAAATCTAGATTTGGTAATTTGTAATAATATTTTTACAAAACTATTTCCGTAATAAATGTTTGAAAGTTAACGAAAAAAATAAATGAATTTTTCGTACACACTCATACAATGTCTACCCATTTTGTTATTTCTCATTTGTCTCCGACTATTTGCAATATTTTAATGTGTACGTATCTGGTCGGTAACAACAATGAAAAACATTGTTACATTTTGTACCGTTTCTAAATGCGGAGACATTTATAAAAGGAGATTTTGTTATAGAGAATGGAAACAGCGTCTGACAGGGATACGTTGTGTTATTCAAACTTAGTTCCTATCGGTTTATGGTAAGAGTCATTATTCATTATGCAACTTTTGTACGCTCGCTGATGTCCGTGGCAAGGGTGTCTTCACACACATTCGGAAAGGTTCGTATTGATTCGGAACATCGCTTGATATTCAGTCAAACCTACTGGCAGTAGGTTTGACTGAATATAGGTTTAATTGTGTTCAATGATAAAAATTTCACGAACATGGTTTATGTGCGATTGTGCGTGTAGTAAATCCAATTGAAATACTCAAAAAATATGAATATTCCACCAAGTCACACATACCGATGATATTATATGCGCGTAGTAATGTTTTATTTTAGTGTGAACTTTAAATTACTTCTTATATTTTTTCTAACGCGTGTTTCATTATAGAGCAAAAACAATCGAATTCATATGCAATTCTTACTCTTATTAATTAACATGAATCACCGTCGTTTACATATTATATAAGTTAATACTTCACCCGCATGTAGAAATTTCGGGAGCTTATTTTCATTGTAATAAACCATAACAAATTAAATCTTTTGTGTATTCATCACACTATCACACTAATATTATAAAGGCGAAAGTTTGTGTGTAAGTGTGAAAGTGTGTAAGAGTGTAAGTATGTTTGTTCCTCTTTTACGCTACGGCTACTGAAGCGATTTGGCTGTAATTTGAAATGGAAATAGATTTTACTCTGGATTAACACATAGGCTACTTTTCATCCCGGAAAAATCCATGGTTCCCGCGGGATTTGTGAAAAACTGAATTTCACGCGGACGAAGTCGCGGGCGTCCGCTAGTGTGTAATAATTACGTGAGCATATTCTTCAACATCAACTTAGAATATATTTTATGCAAATCTGCAGCATTTCACTTTGTATTGCTAATATTTTCGATACGAAAATGTGTGAGCACTCTCCGTGTATTCTGAAAGAAGCGCAGCATATTATACGACGCCAACCGCGGTGACATAAAAGAACTCGTCAACTTAGAAATGTAGATGTGGGAGTTTCACCAAAATCCACGGACGCGAATAAAGGCATCCGTTTTGTTGCGCTCGTAACCTGAGTGGGGTAATACGTTTATTTTCTTGTAGCGCCATTACATTATACTTTCATGTTACCCGGGGCACAAGTATTTTTATTACGTTTTCCCCAGTGACGGGTGTCTTTCAAGAGCGTCCTCAAGATACCGTTCTAATATTTATTGTCTAGCTTAGTTTCGTTTGAGCAAGTGATGGATAAATCATAAAAATGACCACTACACCATTTTCTTGTTTATTATCAACATGTAAAAGTAAGAAGATTAAGAAATATTGTTTTTTTTTTATATTATTACTAGCGGACGCCCGCGACTTCGTCCGCGTAAAAATTGATGTAAACTTCTCTACCTCTATTTTTTATTCCATTACCCTGCTCGTAAACCTACCCAACCCTACCCTACCCTACCCCTACCTTACTCCTACCCTACTGCTAACGCTAACCCTACCCTCCCCCCACCTTACCCCTACCCTAACCCTACCCGTAACCTATCTATACCCTATCCTACCCTACCCCTAATCTACCCCTACCCTAGTAGCATTCTACTGGTCAAAGAATTTTTAAAATCGGACCAGTAGTTCCGAAGATTACCCCATTTCAAAGAATTGTTACAAACTGACAAACTTACAAACTTTATCTCTTTATTATAATATTAGTATAGATGTATTAGAAGGAAAATAAAATAAGAAAGTTGAAGTTTTTATATATTTTTTCGGTTTTAAACGATGAAATATACAGTCTCGGTTACGTCTCGGGTAGCTCTTTAAAACTAAAGTGTTTTTCAGATAGCATGGTGACAGTTGCCTTATGACGTTATAATACATACTATTATTAAGAACTTCGGCAAACTTTCAACAGTGAAACGATGCTATCTGAGAATCACTATAGGAAATGAGCTTAATAAAAATGTAAAATTAACTGTAGTTTTCTTACCAAGCTAAGTAGAGTTCAAGCAAAAATGAGTACCTGTAAAAAGAAAAATATATAATATATTACGTGTTAACAATATATTAAACTTTATGTTAATAATTTCTTTCTGAATTTTATTTTTACTATAATACTGATGGACTATTAATTTGTCTAATAAGTAGTTATCTACTTAATTGTCAGCACAGAACATAGAAAACGTTAAAGTTAAGTTACCTAATTCTGTGTTTGTCACTTACTCCAACCTAAAGTATTTGACAGATGTTGTTAAATATGTATCAATTATGTTTTGCTTAATCTATGTACATAATTATAAAAATCTTGTGTAATACATCAAGAAGATAATAAAAAAATGTTAGTTGATTTAATACACCACTAAAGATAAAAATAATGAGCGATATGCATAAGTTGTAGTTAATAGACCAACCAACATCATATTTTTCAAAATATTCACAAGTAAAACCGTCACTAAACTTCAAAAACAATGAGTCGTCTGAAAACTTCCAAAGTGTACCAGTTACCAGTTAGTTACGGTTTTATGAACTAAAGAGCATGAAATCGAAGAGATTTAACATGTATAGAGAGGTTATTTAACTTGTAATTTTTATATAATTGTGTAATATTTACAATAAAACGCCTTGAAGTAAATGTAATTTATACTAGAAATACAACAATACAACAACAGGAAGTTTTGAGCCTCAAATATATGTCGGAAACTTAGCCAGCCAGTCCAAAGAATTCATCAAACTACCTAAACAATACTACTACTATATTGTTCAAAACACTCGAACTGATAGGGTCAAAATATGCAGAATCTTTGCCAAGTCAATAAAAAAATGTTTCCAACGTTAATTATCGGTATCGTTTATAAGTATAAGAGCCTCATAAACTAATAAACGGCTTGGTACTTCTTGTGTAATTCTTTCCGACCTCTAACCTACCCTAATCCCACCCTACCCCTACCATACACCTACCTTACCTCTATTCTACCTATATCCTATCTCTTCCGTACCCCTATCCCGCCAATTATGTCGTCTACTAGCCACGGCGCTACGTATCATACGTAGCCGCTCCGTGTTGGCGTCGATAGATGTGTTTTGAGCTTAAATGCTTAACGATAACGTCACTGTGTCAGCTACGTAACGATTTATATTCTGTCATTGTAATAAAAGTACAAAGGTATTTAAGACTGTCCCATCTATCGCTAATAAAAGTTTTAAACGTCGTCACACTGAGTGCACTACAACAATGCAACGATGGACGCCCCGCCGCGTGCCGCAGAATAATAAGCCATCTTAATAATTCCTTTTGGTCCCAATCTACCCCCCACCGCCTCTACCCATTAGGGTGCATTCCCACTGTAGTAGAATAGTTTCCCTATTAACTAACTATTGAAACTGTACGGCTATAATGGTAATGTAACCTAATGGGTAGAAGCGGTGAGGGGTAGATTGAGAACGCACAGGAAAAATGCGTTAGTTTGTAACCTCATAAAGAATTCCTTATTGTTTCTAATATGAAATTATATGTGAAAGTTGCTTCGTACTTTAGTGGTTATTAAGTGCGGCTGTAGGTAATGATATCCTGGGTTCGATTCTTGCATCGGATTGTGAATAATTTTAAAATATCGTCTTCGTTACATTCGATATTTTTATTAACCCCTGACGTAAAAAGAGGTGTGTTATAAGTTTGACGTGTCTGTCTGTCAGTGTGTCTGTGGCACCATAGCTCCCGAACGGATGAAGCGATTTCAATTTAGTTTTTTTTTTTTATCAAAGGTGACTAATGCGCGAGTGATTTTAGACACGGTCGATGAAAATCGATTGAGCCGTTTTCATGTTGTGGGGGGTTAAAGTGGGGAAGAATAACCGAATGTCTGCAAATATACTCGAGTGGGTCTCAAATGAAAGAGAGACTTGTTGGAGAGTGTAATTAAATAATGTCATGACATTCGGGGGGTATTTATATCACGTGTCTCAAACGGTGAAGGAAAACATCGTGAGGAAACCTGCACACCAGAGAATTCTCTGCGTGTGTGTCAATCCGCATTGGGCCAGCGTGGTGGACAATTGGCCTAACCCCTCTCATTCTGAGAAGAGATTCGAGCTCAGCAGTGAGCCGAATATGGGTTGATAATGATGATGATGATGGGGGTATTTCAAAATTTTCAATTTTATGTTATCCTACAGTGTAAAAGCAGCCTTATATCCCACAGCTGGATACCGCGATACCTTTGTTCGAGCAGGCGCCGCATTAAACGGGCAAAATAAAAACACGTGGATCAACAACAAATGGCCCGCGGCGTTCGCTGGCTCTTGATTTTTTTGAAAATCCCAGCGCATTGCCTCCGTTCGTTTGCGTAAATCTTTATTATATCGCCCGATGCCAATTTCCGCATTGGCAAATGAACTTACATTTTGCGAATGCGATTTGAGAAATGTTCTGCTTGTTACAGATATTTCTGACGCTTTTCAAAATTTAAAAAAACAAACCATGAGTGATATCGTGGCTACATTGTGGTGGTTTGATTTGCATTTCGTTTTAAGCTCGGGATGCAATTTTTAAAGAAATGAAACTTAGTGTAGTTACTATTGCAATGTTTTTGTTACAGTTACAAGAGATAAAAGATTTTGTATTTTATTGTACTGAGATGTATTGAGGAATCATATCCAATTGGGCCAGCGTGGGTGGACTATGCGCCTAACCCCTCTCTCATTGTGAGAGGAGACTCGTGCTCAACAGTGTTGTGCCGAATATGGGTTGTTAATGATGATGATGATGATGAATCATATCAACTTTATACCTCAACGAAGTCGCGGGACGCGTTGAAAAATATTTTATTCTATAAAATACATACTCGTACATATATAAAATCTTCAGCTGCATTTGTCTATTTGTCTGTTTGCGATAAACTTTGAACTGCTAAACGGATTTTTATGTCATTTTCACTAATGAATAGAGTGATTCATGAGGAAGGTTTATATATATAATTTTTCAAGTTTTTGTGCATTGCTTGAATTATGACGATAATAGTTAGATATGTCGGAAATCGAAGATTCTGCCTAATCCCTTTGAGATACATATATATTATAACAAAACAATGTATTCTGTGATATTCAGAAGCTTTCAAGAAAGATTTCCACGCAGGCGAAGCCATGGGCGCCTGCTAGTGTATTATATTTATTAAGAAAAGTTTTCAAAATACAGTTGTTCTATTTATAAAATACAAGGGAAGTCGTTGATAAGTTTCAAGCGTCGTCGAAAATACATTATATTTCTGTTAGTGCGAGATCGTGCCAATGTCGCCGCCTTGCAGTTCTGCTCAAATGAACACACAGTCATAGTCTGAGAGCTAGTAGATAAATTAAAATACTTACTGACTCATATGTTCTGCCAAAGTTTACTTACCAAAGGTTTCTAAAAGGCAATACATTCCCGGATAGTAAAAAAGCCCCTATATCACATCACACTAATATTATAAAGGCGAAAATTTGTGTGTAAGTGTGAAAGTATGTAAGTATGTTTGTTCCACTTTTACGCTGCGGCTAAATTTGGAATGGAAATAGATTCTACTCTGGATTAACACATAGGCTGCTTTTCATCCCGGAAAAATCCATGGTTCCAGCGGGATTTGTGAAAAACTGAATTCCACGCGGACGAAATCGCGGGCGTCCGCTAGTTGGTCATAAATAAAAAAGTTATCATCTAGTATTAGTTTCTGAAATGCTCATTCTACTCGTAACGTGCAAAAAGCTTTATTTATATGTACACTACGAGTGTGACAGCATTACAAAACAAATGACATGAAAGGTACTGTTGCTAAAATCATTTCAATACATATTGAATAATTTCAATACATAGGTATAACAATATGTATAATATAAATTAAATTGAGGCGTGTGTCTGTAAATTAAAGATAACTGTATTTTGTTAAGTAGTACTAAGTTATTTATATACACGATTCTAACACATTGAATTTTTTTTTTAATTTTTGTCTATCTGTCTGTCTTTTCGAGAATTTTTTTGGAACGGCTGGACCGATTTTAATGGGGCTGGAAGTTAGAGGAGGTTTAAGAACAATATATAGGCTAAGTTGTATCGCGGAAAAGTCCATGATCCACGCGGAATTAGTGAAAAACTGAATTTCACGTGAACGAAGTTGCGGGCGTCCGCTAGTTAATATGACACACTAAAGACACTTACAAAGTTTCATATAACTACTTATTTTTAATTGGTCTGGTCTGGCTGGTTGGAGGCTTCGGCCGTGACTAGTTACCACCCTACCGGCAAAGACGCACCGCCTAACGATGTCGTGTAGAAACCGAAATGGGTGTGGTTTTTCACTCTACACGAAACAAATAGCCCGCTTCCATCTTAGATTGCATCATCACTTACCATCAGGTGAGATTGTAGTCAAGGGCTAAGTTGTAAAGAATATAAAAAAAAATCTTAGCATTTAAAAAATATCCATCTGCTCTTGGACTACAACGGAGCAATATTGGCTTTCCTTTCGAGACTTTTCTGTTGTTTTCACTTCACCTCTCTCTCACTGTGTTGAAATATTTCAATACAATTCCACGAAGGCTTGCTTTTATTAAATTGCCAATTTACTGTTTCATATTGAATTAAACAAACGAACGAGTTTGATTTTATGGAACGAAAGAAGTCATTTTAACCGACTTCAAAAGAGTAGTACGTTTAAAATTGACATTGGTTTAAGTATTTCTTCCTTTTTTTTTCAAATGGTAGTTATATTATATATTATATCATTAAACCTCAGTTACTGAGAGGCAGATTAACGATTAACTTACAATGTTAACATAGTATGTCAATATTAAGCTCATAATTTATTGTTAAATTATATGCTAGCATCTAATAATGTAATATATTGATCACTTTGACTTGACCTAAATAAAAAAGTTAATTCGCTTCAGTTAATCTCAGTAAAACTCCAAAATAGTTTAACGCACCTAAACATTTTTCTTTTTGTTTGCTTGAACTAGTATAAATAAGTAAAAAATAACAAAAACAAACAAACAAGAAATCCGTAGGATGTTCCGTATCCGTATGGGATCCGTCCGATATAGGATCCGTAGTTTATTCAAAAATACAAACAGTTTTAAGTTTGGCAAACAGATTAAAAAGTCATAAAGTTTTATTTTTATTTTCGGGACTGCAATCAAATATATTAAATAATTATACAATTAACTATAGGTTTATTTCTGTTATAGTAATAAAAAGTTTTTGTACACAACACTATATATATATATATATAAATAATTATATACACTGGTTTGCTCAATGATCGAAGTTTCAGAAACCGGCGCGCGGTTTGGGTACAATTCAACACAGAACATACATTACGGCTAAGTCCTAAACCCGGTTTTTAGATTAAACAACAAATTGCCCCCGTTGTTCCATATAATCCCCACGTTCTGGTTTATTGCGGAACGCTTCTCGTGAGCTTTGGTTAGATTTAACTGAAGATCGACTCGAATAACCATTTGAATTTTATGGTCGCGGTGTGTATTTGAATTTGTAGTCGCTATTTGTCTGCGGTAACTTACAGAAACAACAGCGCAGAACTGAATTTGGCTATTTTCCTGACGCAGCCGAGTAGCTGGTACTTGGTAAGATAGATATTCTAGATACGATTTAAAGCTCTTTAGTAGGTATTTTGATTTTGTATTTATTTACTTCAGTCTGATACCAAGTGATTTTTGTACAACTAATGATTAGCTGACGCCGCGCGGTTTCACCTGCGTGGTTCCTGTTTCCATAGGAATACGAGGATATCTAACACTGAAAGAAATTTTCAAATAGGACGAGTAATTCCTGAGATTAGCGCGTTCAAACAAACAACCTATCAAAAAACAAAGAAATTATAAAATCAATTAATGTTTTAATCTGAGGGGTAACTATTCAACATTAAAATGAAATTTCAAATGAAAATTTGTTAAAGTCATTGTGGAATACATAAAAAAATAAAAATAAAAAGTGTGAATACATATGAAAGCGAAAATCTTAATGAATATTGAAAGGAGGTACAAAATTAAAATTCTGCCATACAAATTAATTCGAAACCCCCGAAGGGTTATATTCATTAGGGTCCGCTGTATGGGGGACAAGGAATCGCATTGTTTACGAGTTAATAAACGATCACATATTTGTTAAAACAAAAATACCCCTCGGGTTTTAAATTGTGATTGGAATTTCGTAGCCTTTTGCGATTCATTAAATCAGAAATGTACATTGAGCAGTGCTAAAATATCTAGCAATTTTTTTTCCACTATCTTTTGCACTGGTCTGGTCTTACAGAAGGCATTTATATGACAAGACAAGACAATAGGGTAAATCAAGTTTATTTGAAATATAAACGTTTTACTTCATTCATCATCATCTTCATACATATCAGTCGATGGACGTCCACTGCAGGACATAGGCCTTTTGTAGGGACTTCCAAACACCACGTTACAGAGCCGCCTGCATCCAGCGAATCCCTGCGACTCGCTTGATGTCGTCAGTCCAACTGGTGGGGGGTCTACCAACACTGCGCTTTGTAGTGCAGGATCACTATTCCAGCACCTTGGGACGCCAACGTCTATCGGCTCTTCGGACTATGTGCCCCGCTCATTGCCACTTCAGCTTCGCGAAACGTTGAGCTATGTCGGTGACTTTGGTTCTTCTGCGGATCTACTCATTACTGATTCGATCACGCAGAGATACTCCTGTATCTTAATATGTAAGTATGATTATGTATCTCCTGTACATTATGTAACATAAAAAAAATACTTCGTACGTTTTCTTCAATGGAGGTCCATTAAATATCAAAGTAGTGTAGCTGCATTATTTTTCTGAAACCTAGTTAGCAAAGTCTTTTTGTATCCCTTTATAATCTCAATTTAAACAGATTTAGATGTATTGTCTTTCAGAACAAAGGTTTAGAAACAACAATTATCTGGGCTATATTGTCGTTTAGAAGCAAACGAATGTTGAATCTCTGGGCTATATTGTCAGCAAGTTTTAAAACAAGACGCATAGCCAGTTCATAAACGCCACGTCAGTAGCATTCATGTATAAGCAATTAATTCAAATCTACGCTCAACTTCCATTCGATCGTTCAAAGCTAATGCGTCGCTTGTCTTTGATCAGCAATTCAGTGTCTCAGATCGGAAACCGCTTCGGAATAGCTTTTACCTGTAACATATCTTGCAGTTTAACTATAAAGCATGGGATGGTACGATATATATATTTTTTTATTCTTTACAAAGTTAACCCTTGACTACAATCTAACCTGATGGTAAATGATGATGAAGTCTAAGATGGAAGCGGGCTAACTTGTAAGGAGGAGGATGAAAATCCACACCCCTTTCTGTTTCTACACGGCATCGTACCGGAACGCTAAATCGCTTGGCGGTACGTCTTTCCCGATAGGGTGGTAACTAGCCACGGCCAAAGCATCCCACCAGCCATATCTGTCATGTTTGATAGTTTTTTACTTTAAATTCCAAGTAGACCTCAATTTATTTCACATGCCATTTCGGTTAAATATTGTTCCTCAAAATAATCTAACCTTTTGCATTAGTTACGCGATTGAAAAGAAAACATAGAAAACCTACTAAATACCTCAAGCTCAGGTTAATAACACCTTTCCTGTCTAAATTCCTGTGTATGCCTTCCTTACCACGCAATCTATACTAATATTAGAAATCTGAAGAGTTTGTTACACAGAAACTACTGGTCCGATTTGAAAATTTCTTTCTGTGTTAGATAGCCCATTTATCGAGGAATGCTATAGACTATATATTATCCCCGTATTACTACGGGAACGGGAACCAAGCGAGTAAAACCGCACGACGTCAGCTAGTATATACCATATAGACCAGATTCTACTCCAAAGATAAAACATAAAACATTTAACCCTTGGCTAACATAATGATGGAATCTTAAAACTTCCAAAGTCACCAAGGTTCAAACTCCACAGTTGTCTGTCTACTCAAATAACAAAATACAAAGCTAAATAAAAAAATAAAAAAAAATAGAAGTAAAATTAGCATGCAGAGGCGGCCTTAATGCTATAAACAACAGGCAACCCCTGATGAGAGCGCTTGCAGAGAAGTTTCTATATGTACAGATATTGATGAAGTACTAAAAGCTTAATACAGAACAATGAAACCATAACAAAACTTCAGTGAAAGCATTACTCCACAGTGGTTGTCACAGGTACCAAAAAGCAACAAATACGTGCATTACATAAGCAACAAGCAACAAGCACTTATTGCAAGCAACAGACGTACTCGCATGTTGCTAGTCGCTAATTTATCTCGAGTGCGCGTGTAATCCAACACGAAACGAATATTTGTCAACTGCAAGTAACGTTAAACGAAGCGAGAGAACAGAACGTTGGAACAGACGTCAACTGGAGTGCAGAAATGGGATAGGAATGTCAACAGAAATCTACTGATAAAACTTGCAAAAACATAAATAGAAGAGTGTGAAATAGGGGTTGAAAGTTGACAACGATTTATACGCGGACGAAGTCGCGGGCGTCTGCTAGTCTACTGATATAAATAAAACTAGCCGTGATAGCCAAGTGGATATGAACTCTGCCTTCGATTCCGGAGCTTGTAGGTGCGAATCCGGTCCGGGGCATACACCTCCAACTTTTCAGTTATGTGCATTTTAAGAAATTTAATATCTAGTGTCTCAATCGGTGAGGGAAAACATCGTGAGGAAACCTGCATACCAGAGAATTATCTTCATTCTCTGCGTGTGTGAAGTCTGCCAATCCGCATTGGGCCAGCGTGGTGGACTATTTGGTCTAACACCTCGCATTCAGAAGAGACTCGAGCTCAGCAGTGAGCCGAATATGACCGAAAACTTTAATTCCAAGTTTTCGACTTTATTTATTCCCATATTATCATAACAAAACCTTTTCAAAAGTACTTGTAAACTAAGCCTAATTAAATTAATTTTGAATGATGTCGTCGGTTAAACAGCGCTGCGATTCCGCTATTTATACTCGTCGATGTAATATTCGCCAACAACAAGTTTTATAAGAATTTGCACTTTATTTCTATGGGATGCCAAAAAACATGTCACTAACAACCTAGTTGCCATGGAAATGAGCGATGTCACATCGCTGTAATTTTACAGAATGCAGGGGCTGATTTTCAATGATACTCTGAGCATATTTCCCTCCATCGCCCGCTATTCCAGCAGTATATTGGTTTATTTACACCCTCCTAAGTGAGCTATTGTTTCCTTACTAATAAAAGAATTTTCTAGAACAATATCATAATCAAAGTGGAATAACGCATACGAATGTGCGGAGAAGTGGCGGATAGTAAATATTACTAGTCGAGGCGAGACCCGCGCGGCTGTGTTTTGAATTTTAATGATGCTTTAAAGCATGGAGCCACGTCTAATATGAGACTCCAGTACTCTCGGGCTGTGTAAAATTTAGCTAAAGTTTATGTACCGTGGCATAGATTTACATGTCCACAGCACATGAGTTTGCAAACATGGCTTCGCCGACATGAAAGCGTAAATAATTTCATCAGTGATTTAAAAAAAATTATTTAATAATGGCCTTTTTTAGTCTTTTCAACTAATTACAAATATAATGCTTTCAATAGATAAAGGTATTATGGCGCTAATCGAAATTCATAGAGCATTTTTTTCAAAAAAACAAACATTACAAGAACTACGCAAAAGTCTGTGCTAGGAATACGGCTTAAGGTACAACTTAAGGGCGGGAATCGAACACAAGAGCTTCAGTATCAGAAGTCCAACCCCCTTAACCGGGGAACTATTGCCTCATATTGAGGGCTCACATTTGTAAGTACTCGACAACATGCAATTCGCAGGAATAAATCCCAAACTCCCCTCTTCGGCCCCTCTACTATCTTTTCTAAATAAATTATGTAATGGTACAGATGTATTCGCTCACAACTTTATAAGCAAATGTATTGTCACTGCACTGGACGTTTGGCTCGCACGCCGTTCTGACACGTCGTCTGTGGTCCACCAAACATTCACCTCCCACTGTAAGAGCTGTATGTAAATCATTCCCATGCACGTCCACACCACGTACAGCTTGACTGCAGATTTAATATATCAGTATAAAGGCAGCAACGATCCGCACTTGAAAATGTAAACCATCTACCCTCACCGTAGCTAATGCATTACGAAGTATCGCATCCTAAGTGCAGGACATCATGAACGCATTTTCGTGATGACATCTGTTGAATATGAATGATGACTGTTTTTTTAATTCTATACTAATATTATAAAGCTGAAAAGTTTGTTTGTTTCAACGCGCCAATCTCAATCCCCCTCATCTTTCCCATCGTTTTGAAAAATTATTTCAGTGTTAGATAGCCCATTTATCGAGGAAAGATATAGGTTTTAAATTATCCCCGTATTTCTACGGAAACGGAAAGCACGCGGATGAAGCCGTGCAGCGTCAGCTAGTTGTATATAAATTAGGAGTACCTATGCTAATAGTAAAGCAGGTTTGTAAAAGTAACAGGGTATCTCCGATCATTACTTTCGGAGCTACAGAGATTTAAAGGGTCATATTTGCGGCACTCCCACGGATCCCTGAAAAACGTCCCATACAAAATGGCACGAATTGATGACGTCGTTGATTATAATGAACGTTAGATTTGTATGGACGTTCAAAGACAATTACAAATAGGTATCTTTGTTTTTTATGCGTTAATGTTTATGGTATATTCAAATATGTCACGTTTAATGTAAGAGGAAGCTAAAATGTACGAATTTACGATAACAAATTTTTAGTCAAATTTGAATTTATATTCTCTTATTTTTTTCAAAACATCCAAACAATCTTTGTTTTTTACATATTAATTAGTTAATATTGACCTTATTTACCCAAATGTTCATAAAAATCAATATATTCAAACCTAGTCATCATCCCCAAACTGGTGAATGCGCTACGAAAAGTGTAATCGGGCGAGGTGAACGGACGTTGAGAGGGTAATCTACAGAAGTTTTACTTCAATCGTGTGGTCTAGTTTTTTTTTTAAAGTACACTCGTTTTTTGATCATTGGTTAGATAAACACAACAACGGTAAACTTATAAAACTCCCTTTTTACGTCGGGGGGGTTAAAAATGAACGATAAATAAGCGAGACGCGGTTACAAAACACGAGCGTATTTAGGACGAGAGGGGAATTAACCGCTTGCGGCGTGTCTCATTATGGTGGCAAGCTTTAAGCGCACTAATCCAGCTTAGCGGTGAAATGTTTCAGTTCCGTATTAGCGCGATCAATTTGAGCTTTAATTCAATTAACTCTTGTATGGGTACAGGTCATTTTTACACGCGGGTATTTTACTTCATCATCGTCTTCATTATCAACCCTCACTGCTGAGCTCGAGTCTCCTCCTTGAATGAGAGGAGTTAGGCCAATGCGTATTGGCAGACTTCACACACTTAGAGAATTAAGAAAATGCTCTGGTATGCAAGTTTTTTCTAGATGTTTTTCCTTTACCGTTTGAGACACGTGATATTTAATTTCTTAAAAATGCCCGGAACACCGGAATCGGTGGCAGAGGTCATATCCACTGGACTATCACGGTATTTTACTTGCCCCGTTATTATGTAAGTA
Source organism: Bicyclus anynana (assembly GCF_947172395.1). Taxonomy (NCBI): domain Eukaryota; kingdom Metazoa; phylum Arthropoda; class Insecta; order Lepidoptera; family Nymphalidae; genus Bicyclus; species Bicyclus anynana. Next base: position 5,271,075 of record NC_069099.1, read on the forward strand.
TATATGAAAAGGAAGTTTAAAGAGAACTCCTCCATGGTTAATAACTTTCGTAGCGCAATTGTCGATGTTTTTATAACTCGCTAGTGTGTTTCGTTTACCTCTATCTCTTTGTCTAACACAATACTATAGAATGAGAAAGCTAGTGTTGAATTCGAATCTCGCAGCCCCGAGTTATAAAAAGCGTATTAAAAAGTTCATTACTTTGTGTACGAATGTTAATGAAATAATCTGACAAAGAAACAAAAGTTTCAATATACTTACCTACCTAGGTACAAAAAATATATACCTACTTATTTCTTACTTACTTACTTTACTATTGTAGTTATGTAGAAAAGCATAACGAAATACAAACAACATAATATCATGTTGTTTGTATTCACTATCACCACAATAGGGATGATGACTAGGTTTGAATATATTGATTTTTAACATTCGGGTAAATAAGGTCAATGTTAACTAATTTATACATAAAAAGCAAAGATTGTCTTGATATTTGAAAAATCAATCAGATTATAAAATTTCAAAATCTATTAAAAATCTTTTATCGATATCTAATTAGATGAAAATTCATACAGTTTTAGCTTCCTTACATTAAATGTGACATTTTTTAATAAATGAACTATAAACATAAACGCACAAATAACAAAGATACCTATTTGTAATTGTCTTTGAATGCCCATATACATCTAACGATCATTATGATCAACGACGTCATTAATTCGTACCATTTTGTATGGGGTGTTTTTCAGGGATCCGTGGCAGTGCCGCAAATCTGACCCTTTAAATCCCTGTAGCTCCGAAAGTAATGATCGCAGATACCCTGTTACTTTTACAAAATTGGTTTACTATTAGCATTCTCATAATTTATATACAATTTAAAAAACTCATCATCCCTATCTTAACAATACAACTTATTAACTTATCTCTCTCTCCTATACCAGCAGAGGCAGGAACGATCCGCACTTGAAAATGTAAACCATCTGCCCTCACCCTAGCTAATGCATTACGAAGTATCGCATCCTAAGTGCAGGACATCATGAACGCATTTTCGTGATGACATCTGTTGAATAGGAATGATGACTGTTTTTTAAATTGTAAGTTTGCAAGCAAGTTTGTACAAGTAACAGGATATCTCCGATCATTACTTTCGGAGCTACAGAGATTTAAAGGGTCATATTTGCGGCACTCCCACGGATCCCTGAAAAACGTCCCATACAAAATGGCACGAATTGATGACGTCGTTGATTATAATGAACGTTAGATTTGTATGGACGTTCAAAGACAATTACAAATAGGTATCTTTGTTTTTTATGCGTTAATGTTTATGGTATATTCAAATATGTCACGTTTAATGTAAGAGGAAGCTAAAATGTACGAATTTACATCTAATTACGATAACAAATTTTTAATCAAACTTGAATTTATATTCTCTTATTTTTTTCAAAACATCCAAACAATCTTTGTTTTTTACATATTAATTAGTTAATATTGACCTTATTTACCCAAATGTTCATAAAAATCAATATATTCAAACCTAGTCATCATCCCCAAACTGGTGAATGCGCTACGAAAAGTGTAATCGGGCGAGGTGAACGGACGTTGAGAGGGTAATCTACAGAAGTTTTACTTCAATCGTGTGGTCTAGTTTTTTTTTTAAAGTACACTCGTTTTTTGATCATTGGTTAGATAAACACAACAACGGTAAACTTATAAAACTCCCTTTTTACGTCGGGGGGGTTAAAAATGAACGATAAATAAGCGAGACGCGGTTACAAAACACGAGCGTATTTAGGACGAGAGGGGAAAAAATTTGTTATCGTAATTAGATGTAAATTCGTACATTTTAGCTTCCTCTTACATTAAACGTGACATATTTGAATATACCATAAACATTAACGCACAAATAACAAAGATACCTATTTGTAATTGTCTTTGAATGCCCATATACATCTAACGATCATTATGATCAACGACGTCATTAATTCGTACCATTTTGTATGGGGTGTTTTTCAGGGATCCGTGGCAGTGCCGCAAATCTGACCCTTTAAATCCCTGTAGCTCCGAAAGTAATGATCGCAGATACCCTGTTACTTTTACAAAATTGGTTTACTATTAGCATTCTCATAATTTATATACAATTTAAAAAACTCATCATCCCTATCTTAACAATACAACTTATTAACTTATCTCTCTCTCCTATACCAGCAGAGGCTTGCTTGGACTCACCACGCTTTCAAACGCGAGTTGGTGGCTTTAGGAATAATGTTAATCAAAATTATATTTTTCAAAACAAATACAAAATATCCCTAAACAAGATAAGTCGTCAGGAATGAGGCTTTTAACATATCAAAACTTTGGTGGCCCGTCAAATCCGGATGGAGATAATAAGCAGAGCCCGGTTATATGTGGAAACGTTGGCATGATATTAAACATTCCATAATATGGGCGCGTGAATACTTAAACAGGGCGATGATAAAATATTTCTCTGTCGGTTTCAATGCCGCATTATATTGTAAAAGGCGCCGTTATGAAATTGCTACGTAATTAAATCAATACGAGTGGTTCTAACATGTCGGGAAACACGGTAATATACTTGTGTACTCGTATTGTCTACGTAGCTTATTAAAAAAATATTTTTAACGTAATAGTAGGAAAGAGATATAAGCCGATTTTTTATTGTATCATTTTCATCATTATCAACCCACTAGCTGATGCTGCGCGGTTTTACTCGCGTGGTTCACGCTCCCGTTTGAATACGGAAATAATATATAGCCTATATCCTTTCTCGATATATGAGCTATATCACACTGAAAGAATTTTTCAAATCGGGCCAGTAGTTCCTGAGATTAACGCGTTCAATCAAACAAACAAACAAACTCTTCAGCTTTATAATATTAGTATAGATATTCGGCTCACTGTTGAGCTCAAGTCTTTTCTCAGAATGAGAGGGGTTAGGCCAATAGTCCACCACGCTGACCCAAAGCAGGATTGACAGACTTCACATACGCAGAGAATTAAAAAAAATCTCTGGTATGCAGAAAATTTTCTTCACCGTTTGAAACACGTGATATTTATTTAATTCTTTAAAATGCACACAACTGCAAAGTTGGAGGTGCATGCACCTGACCGGATTCGAACCCACACCCTCTCTCACGAAAATTCTCAGGTATGCAGATTTCCTCGAGATGTTTTTCCTTCACCGTTTAAGACGTAATAACCCAGTGGATATGACCTAGGCCTTCGATTCGGAGGGCGTAGGTTTGAATCCGGTCCAGGGCGTGCTCCTCCAACTTTTTAGTTGTGCATTTTGAGAATTTTTTATATATATACCTAACAAAAAACCTAATCTAACAGCCACAAAAGTAATAATACGTAGGTATTTACGTCACAAAGACGACACTGTTTCGCACCCGCTGGAGAGGAAAAAAAATAAGTGAAATGGCGCACGTCTCGCTCCGAATCCCTTTCGGCTCGCGGGTAGAGGAATATTATTTCAATTAAACCCGCCGCCGGCTACAAACGTGACGGGATTCTTGTATATTACGCCCTCATTGTTTTATAAGCAAACAAAATATCCCCGATTTAGGGGTGCGCGGCGAAATCTTCACCTCCATTCGTAGCGCTACTCTGGAAATGTATTTTTCAACTCGGCTCGAATCTCGAATTGTCGATGTTATCTCTCTCAGTCTAACATAATACTACAGACAGAGAGAGATATATATTATATACGAACTCGAAAAACACACTGTTGTGTTATAAGAACATGTTACAAAACAGCGCTACTGCCAAATGCCAAAGCCATTCAGGTTTTCCAGGAAACTAAAGTTTGTCAAATATTTACGACAGGAGATTTTCAAATTATTATCTGTCAAGCAAACCAATGCAGGCTTGAAACTTCAAATTCAAATTCTATTCACGCCAACTATGTTAAGAAAAACTTATACAAAAGAAAGGAAAAAGTTTATTGTATCTTTTTTCTTTTTACGACAGGACAAGACATTGTAAAGCAGTAGGGCTGTGGTTGACACGTATACGCTAAGATATAGAGTTAAAACGTTCGCTTGGCATAACTTAGTGCACATTTAATATAAGATTTTCTACAATGCTGCTTCATCATCATTATTATTATCATCATCACATTAGACGATGTAATGTTTTTGTAAGGCCTTCGAAATGTCTCCTCCACTACTAATTTGTAACGATGTTTTTATCACTTCGACAGTGTGAGAAACTTTGAACTCGTATCTATCGGTCTGTATCATAGTATTCTTTATATTCAACTAGCTTTTGCCCGCGACTTCGTTCGCGTGGACTTCAGGTTCGTCCCGTCTAGTCTAGTCTAGTAATAAGTAAGAAATACGATAACTAAGCACTGCAGAGCCCTAATCATAGGTGTATAGGTAACTACTGCAGTATGCTCCTATAAACTACATTTAACGATCTTTTTCCTTCAGCGTAAACATGCAGATTCTTCGCTTTGGAAACACGTGAGCAAGCCGAAACAGTATTTATCGCCGAAATTGCTATGACTCTGCATTTTAAATCTGTGATATCTTCGAAAATATTTATTTAATTTACATGCTGTAAAAAGCCATATTGATCTTTATTAAATGCACAATGTATTTAAGATACTTAATTGGATAAGGATTAATACTGTATTGCTTAAAATCGCTTCGTAAATAAGCCATTATTTCTCGTACAAAGTAAAGGATAAAAAATGGTTATTGTGGGTTATTCCTAAGAGATAAACATATACCATCACGGACTTTTTTGTAGACCTTTTTAAGTTGTACAATACTGTAGTACATTGTTTTGATCTATCTTGTAGGATTCAGTCAGCGTTTGCAATGTAAGCGCAAAAAATGTGTTTTTTTACGACCTCACATTAGAAACCTCAAAAATTGTAGCCTATGTGTTATTCTGATGTATAAGCTATAGCCTATGTGTTATTCTGATGTACAAATCCATTCAGTAGTTTTTACGTGAAAGAGTAACAAACATCCATACATCCATACATCCATACTTACAAACTTTCGCCTTTATAATAGTAGTAGGATTTGATATAAGTCAACTATTGTGTTAGGCTATAATTAGAAAATGTGATAATGTGTGGACTGGAGCTTGCACTGGGTAAAAACACGTGTTGCAAGACACCAGGCCAATATATCATCATCATCATTATATCATGGATGTCCACTGCAGGACATAGGCCATTTGTAGGGACTTCAAAACATCACGATACTGAGCCACCTGCATCCAGCGAATCCCTGCGACTCGCTTGATGTCGTCAGTCCACCTGGTGGGGGGTTGGCCAACACTGCGCTTACTTTTGCCCCCGACAACAGCCCTGACCCCGCACTAGTTAGCGCAGTGTTGGCCGGCCAATATAAAATAAGTGTATTATACCTGTATTTTATAATCGTAACCCAATAGCGGTGCGGAAATAATGGATGAAATGTAAAACGTAAATAAATTGGTAGAAAGTTTTCGAGTGGTATGCTGCAATTTTATAGTACGAGTATAATGCGAAATTGTAATTAATTAAAAGGGGGTTTTTGAGTTTACCTACTACTAAATGGGCTGTACTTGCCACGTTTGTAATTATGTATATTATGTAGTTGGTTTCGCTTCTGTGTATTTCACGCATTTAAGTGCATACTTATAGTGAGTATGCACTTAAAAAAAGGTTGTATTATGATTTTTTATTTCATGGCAAACTGGCTTATACGGTTCAAAAATTTTGTTTATCAAATAGGCTTAGTTTACAAGCTCTTTTAAGTCGTCAAACTTCTCTATTTATAATCTCTAACACTGGTTCGTAAAGCACAAAGCCGTTGATGTCGAGATGCCCCATTTTTTACGAACTCAAAAAGGAAAAGGTTATCAATGCGACCATTGTTGGAATCCATAGTGCCATTCGGGAAAGGTGGATTTATACGCACGTTATACTTAACCCTACTGCCATCAGTTGCAAGTTCGAGATCCGCTCGTGGTCTACTACCTGCAATATGATAGTTAATCCTGGTTTCCATCTGATAGTATCAGCGCTATCCTTGAACGATATTGTAGTTAGAGGATAGAACTGTAGTAGCAAGTTAAGTAATCAATCCGGCAATGATTGATAGTGTTGCTTTGTGTATTTGCCTGACACGTAAAACGTAGAACCTACGTATATATATTATTTCCATTTCTTTACTTTCTCTGATGACAGCTCAAATAATGAATAATACTACTCTGGCGTAATTCGTAACGTGTTTTAAAAAAAAATCAAATTTCATTTATTTCAAGTAGGCGTAGTTAAAAAGTGCTTACTTTTGAAATGTCAGTTGACTATTTATATATATTCTACCAAAAAAGAGAGGTCCTGGATTTAATTCTATTTTAATTTTGAACCATATTAAAGTGCACAAGTGTGTGCGCAAATCCAAGTGCACTCCCTACACACACACTTACATTGGCAATATAAATGAAACACTAACTATGCATATAATTCTGCCAGTCACATTACGCAAGGCAAAGTTCTCCATGTTATTCGGTGCGTTGAAATAGTGCCCCCCATAAACAAGTTGCCGATACAACTTCTGAAACACTCCCACATTAGCAAAGTTGCGGCTCTACATCTACTTGAATAGCAACTCGCAACTTGCGATTCGTAACTTGTGAGTTGTGACGTAAGGCCGAGTTCTCACTACGCCGGACCGGAAGATTTGGCGAGACGCGAAGTGCCGGTAATTCTACCGAACCAGTAATGCAGTTTGCGCCGGTAACAGTCTCCGCTCGCCCCATCCGTGCTACCCTCGCGTAATTTTATTCTATCCTATATCGAGTAGTGAATTTCCATCGACTGTTAACTATGAAGATGGATGATAATGATGATGAGTATTTGGCTGTTTCTTGTGGGCTACGATGTATTCTGAACACTTCGGCAGATCGGCGAGTTCCCGGCAGATCTTTCGGTCCGGCGTAGTGGGAACGCGGCTTAACGTAACTCGCAATATAGCTGTCATGTTGACTTCGACGTCAGCTGACGCCGAACAACACTGTGACCGTGTTTAATAGTTGACGGAAACTTCGAGTTTATGTTATTGTTTGAATTTATTGATCACATTTTAGGGCTCTTGGTAACTACTTAAGGCCTGTGTGGCCAGATCAGCCTCGTTTTATAAAAGCTGAAAGTATGTCAGCTCACTCTTATATTCAGAGGTACGAGTAGGTAAGTGTGATAGGCAGCTATAGAGTTTGGACCGTGGTGGTTTTGAAGGTAGGAGGTTTCAAGGTTCAGACCCTCCATTATTCAAGTATTAAACATCGTCATCGTCATCGTTATCAACCCATATTTGGCTCACTGCTGAGCTCGAGTCTCCTCTCAGAATTAGAGGGATTAGGCCAATAGTCCACCAAGCTGGCCCAATGCGGATTAGCAGACTTCACACACGCAGAGAATTAAGAAAATTCTCTGGTATGCAGGTTTCCTCACGATGTTTTCCTTCACCGTTTGAAACACGTGATATTTAATTTCTTAAAATGCACACAACTGAAAAGTTGGAGGTGCATGCCCCAGACCGGATTCGAACCCACATCCTCTGGAATCGGAGGCAGCGGTCATATCCACTGGGCTATCATCTTACAGTCAACTTTCTCAAAGTAACGCCGACTTATATTTAATTAAGTTTTTCTTTTTTGTCATTTCGAGTTGTACATGTATGAGAAACATTTCTTGGGCGTTGTAGTAACTTAGCGTAATGTGTTTGCTTCGTCTAATTTGCGATGTATGACCCCGACGTTACGTTGGCTAACTAGTCACTAGTGTATGCCAAACAGTTATAAATTCATTCCCTCTATCGTTCCCCGTATGTGAGCGAGGTGCTATAAATTCGAAACGCTTATTACTCGACCATCGTTTTTTCTATTTTCCTTAGTGTTTTCCAATAATTGCTGAGTTTATTCTACGATTTTGTTTTATAAATAACTAGTTTGTAACATACTTTTCAATTTTGAATTTAGCCTTTGACTACAATCTCACCTGATGGTGCAATCTTAGATGGAAGCGAGCTAATTTGTTAGGAGTTGGATGAAAATCTACACACTTTTCTGGTTCTACATCATGTACAACCTTGTAAATTGCTTGGCGGTACACCGTTATTTATTATTAACAACGTAAACATATCGGTATGTCCTGGCCTTGAAGGTTTTCTATTTCGTTTACTTTCTCCACTAAAGGGAAAAATACGTTACCAACTAGAAATATTTAGAGATTTTGTGTGAAATAAATCTCCTTCACGGTATACACATCAAGGGGATTTCTTCAACAAAAATGTCTTTTATTCGACACGTGTAGTTGAGTAAAGCTATTGTTACGATATGCGTGTGCCGCGCCTCACAATAATAACAGCGGAGGAAAATATAACAATTTCTGGCTAGTATGTAAAATATTCGGTAATGTAAATAAATAACGTATTTAGACATTGTGATGTTTTAAAAGGAAAAACAAACCGCCTTCAAATCATTTCATATTAACCGACGCCCAGCGGTCTCACTCGTGTAGTTCCCGTTCCCGTGGAAATGCGGGGATAAAATGTAGCCTATGACACTCACAAAAAACGTGGCTTTCTATCGGTAAAAGGATTTTCAAAACTTGTTTAGAAAATCTAGAGATTACCTCTTACAACCTCACCGACTTTACCTCTTTAAATTATTACTTTACGCTTTTTAATTGTGAATTTCCTTTATCGTCGTAATTGAGAAAATCGCAGTCATACAAACATACATACATCTTCTTATATCATCAACTGGCGAATGCCTCACGCAACATTGTTCAAGTAGTTTTCCTTTGAGTTTTTAGAATTAGGGTAGATTTTTTTTAAACCAAATTAGACCCTTTCTAATGAAACTAAAAATGATAAAAAAACCTTCTCTCCGTTTTTTCGTCGGTTGAAAAATTACATTTATTACTTGGACAAGAGGATCTGGAGCCCTGAAACTTGCTTACAAGGCCACCGCAATCCAAACTCCATAATAGGCTACCAAATTTACCTTACCTACGTTTCAGAGGCTCTAAGACTGATATTATTATACATCAATGGGTAGCTTTTTTCTTTAAACAGATTTTTCCCTAATATAGAATACTACAATTTTATATTCAATAATGACATTATAGACCCAATAAAATTAAAAAAAACCATTAAAAGTTTTGTAATACGGAATGCTGATAAAACAAAAACGCCAGGAGGTTTTATATAAATCAGCTCATAAAATACTTAGTTTATCGGAATGACGATACAACTCCCGAAAAAAAAATAACTTACTGTTTAGTCTCTCTCCCCTACCGGCATCCATCCATAAATAAGCCCCATGATCCTATAGGGATTTAACCATAAATTTTTCCACTCTGCGCCCCGGGTTTTGGTGGAATTGAATTATACAAGGATTTTATACGTATTAGGATAACGTCTCCCGATGGTTTAGGTGCCGATAACTTTCTCATTTCCTCGAGGTGACGTCACATTATAGTCTCAGAACCCGAGGTAAAAATTCTTATGCATGTCATTGATAACAACTAAACTTGTTTTAACCTAATTAAGCGCTCCTCCACAATGATACGATGTCTGATGAAAATGCAAATAATGCTCCGCTAATTTTGATGTGGGATTATTATATGCCAAGACATAGGATCTCTTGTATCTGGCAGAACGATAGTAAAAGCTACTGAAAACTATTAAGTTAGTAGATGGTTATATCATTACGTCTTCAAAACCATGTCATGTACGAATGTAGGTATTTACCAAACATGCCAAATATAGATATAAATATATAGGGATAAACAATATTTAATGAAATGAAAATTAGTATAAAATATATTAGTAAAAAACAAACGAACTTAAGAGGTGCATTAAAATTAGCATCGGTTTAATAATAATAATAAAAAATTACAAACTAATTACAGAGCATACCAACTACTTATAAATACTCAAATTACTTGAGAATTTACATAGTTAGTCTGTAGATACTTAATATAATATGAAATCATTCAGCTGTATGGGGCGCTGCTCAGCTCTATGCTACAGCTGAGAAACTGTAGCGCTGATTTTCAGGCATGACTCCAGGGTGAGCTCACATATATTTTATTCATAGTAATTGGTATAGAGACTTCGTAAAAAAGTCAATGTCAATGTCATGTTTACGGACATTTTCTTTTTTAGCAAGTAGGTTAGCAATCCTAAATTTTCTACAATCTCTTAGACTACTAAGTTTGCTCGTTCGCACAAACTGGCTGCCGAGTGACATGAGGGGCCTGTTTGAAGAAATGTTTAGGAACTGCGATCAATTTCCTACCTGACGGGGTTGACTGTAACGTATTTATTGCGATGCAAGTAAATACGATCACAATAATAGGTACCTACTTGAGAAAAACCTGGCGCCTACGTTTATACGTTAAAATATAGAAAAAAAATAGGTAATATTAACAGTTTAGGTGAAAGAGGTGAAAATTCGTATGAATCTTGGAAAAAACTAGCCTTAAGATTTTAGTTCTTTTTTTGGTATAGAAAATGACTTGATTTTGGTAAAATAAAAATAAACTATACTCAGAGGCACAATTATCCGCCCACTTTAATATGACGCGAGTATATTAAAGTGGGCGGATAACTGTGCCTCTGAGTATATAATGTGATCCAAAAGAATATTTGAAATTCCTCCCATTCGTAATCATCATCATTATTATCATCCCATATTCGGATTTTGAGCAGTATTTTACAAAAAAAATCCTATTAAACTAACTATTAAAAAAAAGGAGCCACACTAAATATACGAACGCAAGAAAGTAAACTAAAGCGAGCAAAATACCTCCACATAAAAACTTGCTAATGAAAACTCTCCCAACTTTCAGACGGCATTAATTAAAAATAACCACAAAATTCACGCCACGTATTCCGTAACTCCGTACCTCCTCGAAAAACACCCTGTCCGGTGAGCCTAGCATGCGACCGAGTGAAAAGAAATAGACAAAATGCCCACCAATAGCTACGGAGTTCTCCTAGTCCCATCTCGTTTGTCCCAACGCAATGAAAGAGATCGCAGTATTTCTGGTAGAGCTGTTATTGGTTCACCTCTTTCTCGAAATTAGACCTACAATTTCGAGAAAGAGGTGAATCGCCGAATCCAGCTCGGCTGGGCAGCGTTTGGGAAACTCCGTGACATCTTTTCGTCCGAAATTCCTCAGCCCCTAAAGACGAAAGTCTTCGAACAGTGCGTGTTGCTAGTGATGACCTACGGATCCGAGACTTGGTCGCTAATTATGGGCCTTATTAGAACGCTTAAAGTCAATCAGCGGGCGATGGAGATATGCTTGGGGTTACTCTGCGTGATCGAATAAGAAATGAGGAGATCCGCAGACAAACCAAAGTCACTGACATCGCTCAGCGAGTCGCGAAGTTGTAGTGGCAATGGGCAAGCCACATAGTTCGTAGAGCCGATGGACGTTGGGGTCCCAAAGTGCTGGAATGGTGATCCCGCACCGGAAAGCGCAGTGTTGGTCGACCCCCCATTAGGTGGATGCTGGCGGCTCGGAACCGTTTTGTTTGGAAGTCCATGCAAGAGGCCTATGTCCAGCAGTGGATGTTCATCGGCTAATAATGATGATGTTATTGGTTGAAATTTGTTTATTTCTCTTCACGAGATTTGTCGTAGGTCGCATGGTAGGTCTACAGAAGTAACGGGCGAAGTAGCAACTGTACAAACTGCGAAATTTGAAATGCACAGACGTTTTATATTATTGTCTTAATGCTCAGTTAAACATTTTGCTTAACTAAAAATACAGCAACGCTGGTAAAAGATGGTACAGTGACTAATACGGGTAAAAGGTATGATTTTGCTTACTATATACTTAACTAGACGGTTTGGGTAGCGAGGATGAATGAAAGGAGATTAACAAATTTGAATTTTAATAAGAGTGTGAATGGAATAGTAGGGGAAGACCAAGACGAACTTTTCCAGGGCATTCTCAACAAAAGCCAGGTCAAGAATACCCTAAATAGACGTACTTGTAAGGTAATGTTGATGAGAACGGTAGAAGGAAGGGCAATCCAAGTAGCAAAGCAAGTGGAAGTCGCGATCTCTGCCTACCACTACGGAACCGAGTTATACCTTCTAACTCGTACTTATCCTTTTCTATAGACCTTCAACCGGCTAGCTGAGGTAGGATCTGATCCGTTTGACAGCTCCTATTAATGAAACAAATGTCAAATTCCCAGGAAAACTGTCAGTTTGACAACTATAATGCAATGAATTTCAGTATAGTTCAATTATCGTTCAAGTTTTTTTTTTTTTAAACTAAAGTGACCGATGCTTTTAGCCATGCACTCACACTTATATGGAAATGGGCCGGCCACATCTCAAGATATGTGGACAAAAGACGGACTTTTGAAACAACACGATGGAAAGGTCCATTAGGAAAAAGAAATGTAGGAAGACCAATCAGACGGTGGGCTGATGATATCATTCAGATAGCCGGAAACGAATGGATGAAATCTGGCAAAGACAGGGAGTTGTGAAAGAAGATGGAGGAGGCCTTTACCCTTTCAGGGGTCCATATTTAATAAGAACTTACTAACTAATATTACTAACAAAATTTAAGAAAACTTGCTAACAAACGTGTGAGTCGCAGGGATTCGCTGGATGCAGGTGGCTCAGTATCGTGATGTTTGGAAGTCCCTACAAAAGGCCTATGTCCTGCAGTGGCCGTCCATCGGCTGATATGATGATGATGATGATGATGATGATGATGATGATGCTAACAAACTACTAACAACTTTTGAAATGTAATTTAGAAATGTAAATGTAAATATGGAATAAACGGCTTATTTATTTATCGTTCAAGTTACGCAGTTAGCCCACTGTGTTAACGACACAGGTGCCCGTTCATTTAAATTCATTTCATAAAAAACTTTCTTCACTCACATTACTTTTGCATTTATAAAACTACAAGAGGAGTTATGGATTGCTAAATTATTTATCCCGCCGCTTTAAAAAGCAGCGGAACATTTTAATTTCAATATTAAAATTCAACATTTTTACACCGCCGCAGCGAGCAGCTTCGATCAAAAGCGGGAGATGTAAATAAATGTAACATAGAACGGATCGGGAACATGCAAAAAAATGTACCACTACCAATGATTATTTTATATTATAGATATGTTACGTGCCTACAAAATCACCGCAAAAAGTGATGCGAATTTTGTGACTCCACTGAGCACACACATGCACAATTTTGTGTTTACTTACATTATATATTTATGTATATATCATTTATACACTTCCTAAACACTTGATATTGTAGACGATATTTCGGTAGGTACCTATTATGTGTTTAAATAACTTTCATTGTTTAATAAGCGACTAAATGAAATTCAGACAATTATGCACATTTACAATACCCTAAATAATTAACAATTATTATATTTTTAAGTACTTTTTCGGCAATGTATTGTCTTTTATGATTGCATTTTCTTTTAATTAGTTTATTATTGTTTTGTAATGACTGTTTTTGCCAAAAAAAATTGTTTGTCTCAGTTTTGAAGCGCACGTGCCCTATCTCTGGCATAAAATATCATTGACCACTACGGATTCATTTGTACAAAACCACCATTCTCTAATTAGTTGAATGGTTTCTCACAAAAACAGATTCCTTTTGAGCGTAGCAATAACAATAATTACAGTTCGCTTCGCGTCCCGCTGGATGGTCGTAATTCAATGCTATTGGCGAAAACGACTTTTTGGAATATTCGCAAACAATGAAAGTTATGGTACATTACTGTCGAGAACGGAAATAAAGAAATCCGCGGCAAGTAATGTTTGGAAGTTCCAATGTGATTAATTGACGAAGCTACAGTCGAGCCCTTTTTAAATAAACGAAGCAATTAATTGGCGAAGTCTTGTACATTGGTTTCCTCACAATAGTATGGAAGAGGAATTTCGCGTATACAATGTTATAGTTCGATTCATGTAGGATGGTGCGGGTGACAGTTCGTTTCACTCTTGAAAGTTTGCCGCGATTCACGATAGTATCGATAGTGAACATCATACAGGCACCGTACCCATGCTACCTGAAAAACACTAGTGTGGTAGTTAACACATTAACACTATACACGCGAAAATTAGTGTGTATGTGTTGTTAACGGCATAACTACTTGGAATCGAGACATCAGCTGATGGACGTCCACTGCAGAACATAGGCCTTTTGTATAGGGACTTCCAAAAACCGCGATCTTGAGCCTGCATCCAGCTAATTCCAGCGACTCTCTTGATGTCGTCGGTCCACCTGGTGGGGGGTCGACCAACACTACGTCTTCTAGTGCGGGGTCACCATTCCAACACCTTGGGACCCCAACGGCCATCGGCTCTTTGAACCAAGTGCACCACCCATTGCCTTCAGATAGTAGGTACCCTGGATTAAAACAGTAACTTAGCTTACTTCTAGGTTTTTAATTTGAAAAAAAAAATCGGTATCCACGGGATTTGTGAAAGCAGAAATTTCCCGCGAACAAAGTCGCGGTTGTCCACAGAGTAAAATGTAACATGAAAACCTTAACACTTTCTGTATCCATTTTTTCTTTACTCCTTTTTCTTTACTCACAAATTACTTTCCGACGATACACGGCAATGGCGACAGAAACTACGCGCAGCGATGTGGCGGCATCACCGACGGTATTTCACGACGATATTGCGCTTTTCACTAAAAAAGGTAGCCGGCGATGGCGTCGGGCGAGCCCGCAAACTTTAAATCAAAACGTTGCCGTATATTCTCCAAGCAAACTTTTAATTGCGCCACCAGTCATAAAGTCCCGTGTCTGTGTTGAAATCATGTTCGAGTTTAATGAATTCCGTACGGGCAGATTTTAGCATTCGCACGAGTCACGGGCGTACCTAATATTTGTCATAAGCTGAGTAAATAAACAGTAAAATTGAAGTCAAACAGCGTCCGGCGTTTAAGTGGCGCTGGGAGTTTGAATAATTCACGCTACGTTAGTGTCCTCTGATAAAACGAGTGCCTGGGAGCATCCGCGACTCCTGTAACGAGATTTTATAATTAACGCAAACATGAGCATCTTGGTTTTAGTTTTAATCTGAACGAAATGTTTTATACATTTTTGGTGTTTATTTTAGTGTTTATTACAAACTAATTTGCGGCATATGACTGTACAAACAGAAGTTGTGGATCTTCTGAGATAGCTAATTACTAAATTCAGACAAATGTAACTTGAAGGCTCGTCTTTAATGCTCGGGAAAGCTCAAGGGAGAGACAACGGGAAAGCTCAAGGAAGAGACAATCTTGTGCGAGCTGCCTGCAGTTTTAACTGTATAGTTATATCGTCCATGAGTAGTGTCCCTTAGTTTTAATCTACAATCATTGTTTCTAATGATTTGAAATTTCGATTAGATAAAACTGCACAGTTAAAACTTAAGATCAGCATTTTGAATGTCTCAGTAAAGTCCCCCCCCCCCCCCCCCCCCGGTAAAGGCTTTGAATGGCTCAGTAAAGTCTTGTAGAGGCCTGTAGCGCCTCTACGGGGGGAACTTTACTGAGCCATTGAAGATAACTGTATGCAAGTTACCTCGTTGGCCCATCTTATTATATGCAGGAAAACGCTAATCGGGAGACTAAGTATCTTATCTGTTCCAACTAAATCTTGACGTAGGTATAAACATTAACATAAACACATTGAGAGACAATAATAATACGGATAGGACTAAATATGGGTGTTGTGTGAACTTCTAAGATAGACTCCGCAAATGCACTGTCTGAGATTGAAGTACTAAGAGATGTTAATAACAAGCGCAGATTAATCAGATAAACATCTGGATGGGTACTCAAGGCTAGGAGAGAAATTAGTTGCTGGGTTTCCCAATTCACCAGTAACTAGGTATTTATTTTTTCTTACCACCACAGGCAATATTCCAAATCAAAAATCTAGATATAAATAGACTAATGTGTCGTGAATAAAAGGGCCGTACTCCACCGAGCATGATAAAATGGCTGCCTTCACAATACGCCGTATCTGTAACGTGTAGCGGACGAGGCAAGAGAATATTTCAACGTTCTACCTTGCGAGACGTATTAAATTGTATCGCTTCAGTACACGGCGGATCGTATGGAAATGAAAAGTGATATAACTTCTTTATTGACGATTTCTTTGACACGGTTGGGTATGCCTCGATTTATAATCGGGAGGTACTGGGTTAAAACTCCAACTTTGACCAATTTAAGATTATTTCCTAAATGGTCGTGCCTTTGATCGTGGCTTAGTGAGCTAACCCTACCTAACATAACCTAGCCTGGTGGAATCGAAGAATCGAATCGGAGAAAAGGGTTATGACTCACGGGAAGATGCAAAGTTTTGTCATCTACATTTCTAAACTGAACAGCAAAAGTATGGAATGCTCTAGCGGTTTCTGTATTTCCTGACATATGGGATACAATATTTCACTTGTACACAGTGCAAAAGTGAATACATCTTCTAGACAAGAGCTAGAGCCAGAGCTTAAGCCCCACCATCGTTTTCTATTAATCATGCTTGTACCTAATCAAGCGCAAACAAAAGCTCCCTTCCGTCATCACAGATCTGGTTAGTACAGGACTAGGCCTGTTTACAGGAAAAAGGATTTGACACTTTGACCCGTCACGCTGCTTCAATGCGGATTAGCTTGCTGGTTTGAGGTGATATTTAAAACTTTAACGTTTACTATCAGATGATAATGACCGCAAGTGATGGCTTGTGTCGTATTGACAGGGATGTGTAACTCTATCAACTTTCCAACCTCAGTTTGCTACTGAGAAATTCTGGAAAGAAAAAAAAAATATATCATAACCCAGGACCCTTAATCTGAAGTAGATCAACCAGTGGGCCAACAAGATAGTTCACTCCATATTATAGTCACATAAATTCCCCACAATGTTACCTCAACTTATAAAGCTAAACCGAAATTAGTGTGGATTTTCGTCCTCCTCCTAACACGTTAGCCCGCTTCCATCTTAGATTGCATCATCACTTACCATCAGGTGAGATTGTAGTCAAGGGCTAACTTGTAAAGAATATAAAAAAAAAATTGAAAAAAAATAAAAAAAAAAAGCTAACCGGGCGGCTGTAGCGGAGTAGGACCCCTATAATCTGAAGCCGTAGATTAACCAGTGGGCCAACAAGATAGTTCACTCTATATTATAGTCACATAAATTCCCCACAATGTTACCTCAACTTATAAACCTAACCGGGCGGCTGTAGCGGAGATGTACAGGAATAATGCGAATTCTCGTCTCGAACGGAGTGACGTTTTAAATTGAATCGCTCCCGAGTTCACGGCGGACGGTCCGGGACAGGCGAAAAGGGAAAAATTCCCCAATGTAACGTACGTAGCCGGGGAAAATGCCAGGAACGCAACAGACTAACGTAAAGTCACAAATTAAACTGTCTCTTGTAAAACGGGGAATTGTTTTGTGCGTCGCGTAATGGGAAATGAATAAAATTCCTCGGAAAACACCTACTTGCTGGGTAATGATAACGGAAAAAAAATGCAGGAAAGAATTTCTTATTAATTTGATGAAAGATTATTATTTATATATGCCATATATAGGCAATGACAGCTGTCAAGCGTTAAGGATACACCGACTCTGTTTCTATTTACGAATTAAAGTAAAACAAGTCAATATTTACCTGTAATTATACGTGCAACTAACTAATAAAAGTGTAAAACTCAAGTGTAAATGCGCGCAAATCTGACCAATAAGTGGATCTCCAAAAATAACACTTTATAATATTACCGGACTAATCTTGTGTTTTGTTTCGAAATACACTCCTGAACTGTATTTACTCTCAATCAAAGTGACTAAAGTTCTGCGTAGTGCAGTGTAATCAATGAACTTGTGCGTAATTATTGCTAATAAAAGTGTTTATTAACAGTGTCCACTCATTTATGCAAATAAATAAATAAATAAATATATAGCTTACTCTTTTTCGTCGAACTCTCAGTACCTACGATAACGACAGTTATAAAGATACTAGTAGATGCCGCGCGGTTTCACCCGCGTGGTTCCCGTTCCCGTAGAAATACAGGGATAAAATATATTAGAATATAGTCTTCCTCGATTAATGAGCTATCTAACAGTGAAAGAATTTTTCAAATCGGACCAGTAGTTCCTGAAATTAGCGCGTTCAATCAAACACACAAACAAACTTTTCAGCTTTATAATATTAGTATAGATTTAAAAGCATATTTACATAAATAAAATAGAGTACCAAAACATTTTCACCACAATAGCACATTTTCAACACTGCACTGGTATATACACTCTGCTTCTACATGGAATATTTAAGCCCTGTAATTCCTTAGTAAATTATATCTTTTAAACGGATACACTACTACATAAAGCTCTTAACTTTGGTGATAAATTCCTGACACGACCTGTCTCACAAAGCTCTACTAGCAATGAAAATCAGACTTTAAACATTACTTTTTTGTTGTAATAATTTTTTTTTTTTTATTACAACAAAAAAGATATTTTCCCTTTTTTTAGTTTATTTTTGTGATTTTGAAGTCGGTTAAATTTTTTTGTTATAAAGATTTTATTTTTATGTTTTTAGTGTGTCCTAGAAACCGATTATCATAAAAATTAAATAGGACTAATCTGGTCAAATATTCTTTCAAACAAATAAAAAAGAATTTTCAAAATGCCACACAATCATATATTTGCCAAATGAATTTATTCCTCACGTAGCACGTGTCTAAACTACAACGTCCAAACGAAAAACATTCGAAGTTATAATAAAGTTCGCAGTTTACAGTACTCCAGAGTTCGTTACACAAATGTGTCCTATC
This sequence comes from Bicyclus anynana, assembly GCF_947172395.1. Lineage (NCBI taxonomy): Eukaryota > Metazoa > Arthropoda > Insecta > Lepidoptera > Nymphalidae > Bicyclus > Bicyclus anynana. Next base: position 5,289,939 of record NC_069099.1, read on the forward strand.
TCTAGAGCAGTTTTATCACTGTTTTTATTTACAGCGGCGAGCACCAAGTGCTGTTTCGTAATTATCTTGTTACTTTAACTCTGTAGTACTATTGCAGAATTCTTGAGTTTGTTATTTAGCGGGACATTTATATTATTCAGTGTACGTGCGCTTTGATAAATCTTTTCATGTATTTCTGCTTGTAGAACTCCGGTGGTAAGTACTGAAGGTTTTAAAAATAAATCATCCAATTTCCATCTTAACACCATCCAATTTCCATCTTAACACCATCCAATTTCCATCTTAACTATCATTATTGGCATATTTTGACGTCCCACTGCATGACCAGGCCTGCTTCAAGTAGAGGGGATATGGAGTTTATACCCACCACGCTGCTTCTATGCGGGTTGGTAGGCTCAAATTGATGTTAAATTCTTTAACAACCACTATCAAATGTTAATGAGAATGACCGGGGCCGATTAGATACTTTAAACTCGGTAGTATTTAATTGCAGAAATCTTGAGATTGTGATTAAGCGGGACATTTAGATATATATATTTTTTTAAAGAATATTTGCCATATTTTTTATAATATAATGTCCAATATTCCCATTTGCCTCCAACTTGTCGGGAAGACTGTGCTAGGAGTGAGTGTAGATAGGCCAACGGGGTGAGGATTGAACCATCACCCCTCGGTGATGAGTCCAACCGCTCTTACCGTTAAGCTATTGAAGCTTTCGAGCTATTGCTTTATATTATTCAGTGTACATGCGCTTTGATTAATCTTTTCATGTATTTCTGCTCGTAGAACTCCGGTGGTAAGTACTGAAGGTTGTAAAAATAAATAATAACGGCTTCAATATTCCGCCTTATTGCTAACGTTTTATTTAGTAGAGATTCTACGATAATAATCTGAAACATGTTGATACAATAAAGAATCTAAATTATTGTTTTCACTAACTTTCATATACCTATAGCGATAACTGGCGACAGCCAGACAAACCTTGTTTTTAAAGGCTGGTTAAATACGCTTTTTACTTGGACAAATCATCATTAACAGCCGATAGATGTCCACTGTTAGCCATAGGCCTCTTGCATGGACTTCCAAACAATACGGTCTTGAGCCGCCAGCATCCAGGGGCTACCTACAACCCGCTTGATGTCCTCAGTCCACCTAGTGGGGGGCCGACCAACACTGCACTTTCCGGTGCGAGGTTGCCATTCCAGCACCTTGGGACACAAACGTCCATCGGCTCTTCGAACTATGTGCCCTGCCCATTGCCACTTCAGCTTTGCGACTCGAGCTATGTCAGTTACTTTGGTTCCTCTGCAGATCTCCAAGCATAGCTCGCTCCTTCGCCTAGTGAGTGACTTTGAGCCTTTTTATTCTAAATTAAATAAATCCTTGAAACCTACTACCTTTCAAAGCCCTTAGTTATCTCCATAAATATCATCCTTCTTTTCCTATAATGTGGCTATCCAGGCTCTTGGTTCAGTATTGAAGGGTCAGCCACCATTGCGCTTTTTCGTATTTAATTATAAAGGCGAAAGTTGTGTTCGGGTAAGTACCTATGTTTGTTCCTCTTGTACGCTGCGGCTACTAGATAATTTTCATCCCAGAAAAATCCATGGCTCCCGCGGGATTTGTGAAAAACTGAATTCCACGCGGACGAAGTCTCGGGCGTCCGGTAGTTATTAAATAAACATTTTAAATCAGTTGTTTATCTATACAAGCAGGTATAACTATAATATACTATTGGGTTAAAGAGGTTATTAACGTTACATTTTCTCGGTCGGTTAAATTTTGTCAGGAATGCGATGGAACAAGGGAAGTGACTTTCTTTGTCATACGTTATAGTGCTATGTGTAGTGGCTACCCAAATATTTTCCAAGGTGTGAGTATTTTAACAGTGTACAAAAGTATTCACACCGTAATTAGGAAGTTGTTTGTTTCGCATTTTAACTAAGAAAATAACCATTTTGTTAACTCTTTGTACATATCTTATTTTTATATTGTTTACTAGCGGACGACCGCGTATTCGTCCGCCCTCTTTAATCCAGCCCTTACAGTAATATCATTGTTAAAACTTCTCCCGTTTGCCCAACATTATCCTTCACTGCTCTGGCCCTATTGATCGTAGCCTGATGAAAAGTGTGCTATGACCTGTCCAAGAGTATGAAGAATAATTGTACCAAGTTTCGTTGTATGACTTTCTATACAGAAATATTATGATCCGTTTGATGCGAAACGTCTGATACTTATAGAGGTCCGTTTATATCTACAAACACAGTGCGTCACAGACAAGTAGCGTGGCAGACATCCACAGACACCGTCTATTCACACTACCCAGCAGGTAGCTAGAAACGCAAGTCCTTTTCATGAAAGAAGTTCCCCAGAAGCGGCAAGCGGCGCTCATGATCATTTGGTAAAGGCGGTCTTATTGACATTTGTGCAAGGCGCTGTCAATTTTAGTTCAGGTTTCATGAGAGACATGAACCGCACAGACAAAATATTCTTTCTGCGAATACGGGCCTGGCGCTGTCCGTGTCTGTCAAAGTCTGCGCGGCCGCGTTACGATAGATATAAATACGTTAATAAACACTGTATATAAGAATATTATTTTGTCTGCCACGGCACGTGTCTGGTACGCTAAATGTCTGTAGATATAAACTGACCTTTATGCGTGCGATATATACGATATGTGGACGTCTACCATATATAATGTCTAAAGAAATCTATTATAAAATCACTGTAACAACATCTGCAGCTTTATCATTTATGTTTGTAGTATTTTTTCTGTGTAAAATAAGCTCGAGATTTTCAATTTCATTATTGGAATTTCCGTCATAGTGAAATTATTTTATTTTGTTTTGAATTCCTTTTCATTATTTTCAATTAAATTCCTTAAAGCATTTTGAACTGAAATTCAAAGTATTTGTTATTGAAACGCATGGCACCCATTGAATCTTCAATCCTTTGATTTTGTTTGTCCTTTATGAGCCTTTATTTTGATTTCGAAAAATTTAATAGTCAAGGAGACGGCAGCAGAGTCATCGAGTGATCTGTCAAAGTCAAATCCAAGGACTAGAAGAACTTGGAGGGACCGAAAGTCTGAAATCTGCGAGCGTCTCTTTTGTAAAAAAAAAACGAAACTTACAAATATTTATTAAAATGGATACGTTTTTGTTTTCAATAAAAAATAACCATTTATAGGTAAGTATATAATTAAAGCTTAGCTGAGCTAAGCTTAAGCTTAAGCTAAGTGAATCGTGTGAAAAAGTAAAGCCGTACTGTACTTTCTAAATATGTTAAAATAGATTTGTTTGTTTGTGATATTGTAGGTGGATGGCCGGGTTAAGTTGTCTGGCTGGTAAGAGCCGTGATAATCCAGTGGATATGACCTCTATATCCGATACCGGAGGGTGTGGGTTCAAATCCGGTCCGGGGCATGCACCTCCAACTTTTCAGTTTAAGAAATTAAAAATCATATGTCTGAAACGGTGAATGAAAAACATCGTGAGGAAACCTAAGTACCAGAGAATTTTCTTAATTATCTGCGTGTGTGAAATCTGCCAATCCGCATTGGGCGAGCGTGGTGGACTATTGGCCTAACTCATTTTAAGAGAAGACTCAAGCTCAGCAGTGAGCCGAATGTGTGTTGATCTCTGGGTTTGCTAAACAGATTATGAAAATTCTTGTACCACTAGAAAGCTACGTACGTCATAGGCTATATTTCACCCCGGAGCGGGAACTATGCATATGCAAGTAAAACTGCGAGGCATTGGCTAGTTGGCTAATTAATACATCATATTTGTCACATTAGCTAATTGCTAACAAATTTTCTTTCTACGTTCAGGTTTAACGCAAAGGTTTAAAATTAAAAGCAAGCGTAAATTCCCGATACTATTTACGCGTAGGTTCACTTTTTAACTGGCAGAGACAAAGAGGACGTTAAAAGCATAATATCTCTCCATCACGCGACAAAAGGAAACACTCAATTTCCTTCCTCTATCTCAGACAATGAGCTAAATGTACAATGCAACATACATTGGCTCTTGAATAAGTATGCAGAATGGTTATGTGGGTGCCTTTTAGACGTAGAAAATTTTGTTTCGCTTGCTAATGATGTAAACAGAAGGTCAACAAATAACAATTTTATACTTATTTATAGTGGAATTTGAAATTAAAAATTTCTTGTATTTAATTAAAGACTTAGTTCTTTACTTACTTTTCAAAAGCAAATATCCTAAGCAAACAAAATCAAATAATGCCATCGATTAAATTTGAACTTTTATAATATGAGATAGATTGTCTCTCTCACTTCTCTTTACAAGTTAGCCTGCAATCTCACCTGATAGTAAGTGATGATGCATATCTTCGCCGGTAGGGTGGTGGTAACTAGCCACGGCCGAAGCCATAACTTCCGTCAGCCACGTGCGATTCGTCAATTTTCTCCACACAACGTAATGATATCCTAAATCTTATTCTGTGAGATATTACGAGTATGTAGCCGTAACATAAACAGTATAGTATATATATAGTAGATATAGTAGATATACCCCGTGAAGGACGTGATAGCCCAGTGGATATGATCTCTGCCTTCGATTCCGGAGGGTGTGGGTTCGAATCCAGTCTGGGGCATGCACCTTCAACTTTTCAGTTAGGTTCATTTTAAGAAATTAAATATCACGTATCTCAAACGGTGAAGGAAAACATCGTGAGGAAACCTGCATATCAGAGAATTTTCGTAATTATCTGTGTGTGTGAAGTCTGCCAATCCGCATTGGGCCAGCGCAATGGACTACTGTCCTAACCCCACTCATTCTGAGAGGAGAATTGAGCTCAGCAGTGAGCCGAGTATGGGTTGATAATGATGATTTGGATGTTTGTTACTCTTTAACGCCGCTACTACAGAAGCGATTTGGCTGAAATTTGGAATGTAAATAGCTTTTACTTGGGATTAACACATAGGCTACTTTTGATCACGGAAAAATCCATAGTTCCCGCCGGGATTTGTGTAAAACTGAATTCCACGTCGCGCGCGTCCTCTAGTATGTATATATTTAGATAAACACTCCTCTGTGTCGTGCAGTGCACTGGGAGAGACGTCTAACACAGCGCGCATTGTATGCTACGTGAATCATTATTACCGCTGATAGGAACAGATACGGCGTCCCATCTCGGGCAGCACTAACGACGCTGCACTCGGAAATTGCAATCCTCGTATGTCACACAGCGAGGCAAGGCGCTCGCATTGATGCGAAATGCATTGGCCCTCAACACCGACCGACGTAACTTGGACCATCGAACTGTGCGATTTGGTTGAATCTACGTGTCTAAAATGTGTGGCCGTTAGAACAGATCTGCCAGTCATATTTCGCAATACACGGTTTCGCTTCGGCAATTCTGATAGAAGTGGACAGAATTGCTTAACTGTTTAAAGTGTCTTGGATTAATTGTATTTTTTTTTGTTCTGTTTGACTGCCTCGTTGGCCTAGTGGCTAGTGGCTTCTGTATACAGGGTGCTCGGGAGTATTTCCCATAAATTCAAGATGTTGACGAGTCCACTTATAGGAGCCGAACTGCATAACAATTTTTTTAACAAAAAAAAATGTTCCTTAGACATTTTTAATTAATTTTCCTTAAAAATTAAAACCCTACAGTTATGGAAAATACTCCCGAATACCCTACATCCCGAAGATATGGGTCAGGCTATAAAATTTTGAAGTCTTCTTTCTTCAAAGAAATTCTTTGTCCGAAGTTGCTTGCTTCGACGAGCACGTTAAAGTGTAGTTTCGGTAATTATCATTTACATTCGTTATAGAATCAAACACTACGCTCAACAACTCACATCGGAACTGCGTGATGGGTCTTAGTTCCAAATCCATTCTCCTTAAGAAAGCCTGGCACTGTATTGGGCCATTCAAATAGAAAGAAAGAAAATAAAAGTAACAGACAGTACCCACCCTGATGGCAGCAAGGCTGTCTGTAACCCTTAAAAAGAAAAGGTGTACACCAGCATAATACGCCGCATTAATTTCGCATGTCTTATATACAATAAACTAGCGGAGTTCAGATTTTCACGAATCCCACGGGAACAATGATATTTTCCGGGATGTAAAGTAGCCTATGTGTTAATCCTGAGTAAAATCTATTGCCATTCCAAATTTTAGCCAAATACAATTTTGAAAATATTTTTTTGTTTGAAAGTGTATACTTTCAGATTGGTCCCATTTCATTCTCATGAAAATCGACTAAGTAATTTTGTGTAAAAACCAAAACAACTGAAATACGTCTTTGAAGTCTGTTAAATTTTTATGTAAAAAAGATTATCTTATAAACATCAGCAAAAAACCAATTTTTCTTATCATTAGGTATGTTAATAGGACCTATTTAGATCTGAACTAGCTGCATACTAACGTATTCAGTTAGGTATTCAACGCATCTTGTATCAAACGCCATTCAGCTGGCCGTGTAATGATCCAATCTCGCTGCGTTGTCAATCTACATGGCTAATGCCCGCGAATATATTGCTTATTAGATGGTTGCCTACTCCACAGTGTGAGTAAAACACTGACATTTGTATTTACACAGGAATTTCTCCCAATAAGCATCGTCAAACGATTTATCGTATCTGAGCACAATAGTACAGGAAATCTAGAAAAAATCGTATAAGATTTGTAAAAGAATTACATTACTCGAGATTTTTTAACCACATCATCGATAAAACACAAAGTTTATTTAAATTGTAAAGGACATTATCATCTACAATTAATGTCATTAAGGTCGATTTAGGATGGTTAAAAAATCTCGAGTAAAAAAAATGCCGCGTAAAACCGTCAGAAGTAGGGGTAGAATTTGTCTTTGAATGACAAAAAATATCTTTGTCAACCGTAAGCTTTTGTTTTTTTTTATTCTTTACAAGTTGGCCCTTGACTACAATCTCACCTGATGGTAAGTGATGATGCAATCTAAGATGGAAGTGAACTTGTTGACAGGAGAATGAAAATACACACCCCTTTCGTTTTCTACACGACATCGTACCGGAACGCTAAATCGCTTGGCGGTACGTCTTTGTCGGTAAAGTGGTAACTAGCCACGGCCGAAGCCTCAATCGGCCCAGCCGGGGATCGAACCCAGGACCTCCGTCTTGTAAATCCACCAAGCTTACCGCTGCGCCACAGAGGCTACTACTTTTTATGCCGAAAAAACGGTTAACAGAACCACCCGATTTACGTTTTAACCGGTATATGAGCCGTGGTGAACAAGAAATTTGGACTAAACGTAGTTTAACTTATATAAACGGTTGATTATGTTTAAACGAATTTCGTTGAACTCGAACCTCAGTTTACAAGCAGTTTTGAAACGTCAGGTTATGTTATGATAATATGCTTAGAAGTAAAGTTGAAGACTTCAAATTAAAGTAACAAGGGTTCTAAAAAGAGGGTGCCGAGGTAAATATTAAAAAAAAATACAATTTTATACTTGAAACCCCTGAAACCAGCAGCCTTGATACTGTGATGTGGTAATACCAATGTGCCTAGTTGTGTATGCTACCTTCTTTGTAAACTTGGGCACTAAAGCTTTACTTTAAGGTATACAACCTCAAATTTTTACCTCTTTTCCGCGAAAAACCGACGAAACCTCGCGTGGTTTAACGTACCTGAAAATAACGAAAATATAAATAAGTGATTATATTACTATTTTTATACAATCAAAGTATTTTTATCTTGTTTACTACAATAGCATAAAAACAATGTAGGTAAACCTTCCACATTCGTGAAAACTGCATGAAAATCCGTTCAGTAGTTTTTGAGTTTGTTGCGAACAGACAGACAGACTTGGCAGTGCTATTCTCGTTTTATAATCATAATCGTTATCAACTAATTTTCGGCTCACTACTGAGCTCCAGTCTCCTCCAGGGGTTAGGCCAATAGTCCACCACGCTGGCCCAATGCGGATTGGCAGACTTCACATACGCAGAGAATTTTCTTAATTCTCTGATCCTCACGATGTTTTCCTCCACCGTTTGAGACACGTGATATTTAATTTCTTAAAATGCACACAACTAAAAAGTTGGAAGTGCATGCCCCGGATCGGATTCGAACCTACGCCCTCCGGAATCGAAGGCAGAGGTCATATCCACTAGGCTATCACGTCTCGTTTTATAACACATAGATATACGTATTTATTTGTATAAAAAATATTATCTTAATAAGAAGCAGTAAATCAAGTGCGTGGCATCACTAGTTCTAGTTTAAAATTAAATTCTTAGCAAGTTTAAACCAATTGCGGCGGTAGCGGACCGTTAGCGCTAACTTACACCCTCACGCGACCGCGAGCAGATAACGAGCAGTTAGTTAGTCGCTATGTTTCATTACGATTGCAATCCATACTGATATTATTAAACTAGCGCCTGAAACGTGAATTTCAGTTTTTTTAGAGAATTTGTTTAATTTCATTAAAATAAAATAAAAAAGTGAATTAGAAGTCAGCGAAGAGCTGCAATTATTGTCTTTAGGGATAAATAAATGAATAAATATACTTAAACAATACACATCACTATCTAGCCCCAAAGTAAGCATACAGAGTAGCTTGTGTTATGGGTACTAAGATAGTTGATATTATAATATTCATATACATTTATATACTACATATAAATACTTATATAATGTATAAATACACACAGACACTGGAAAACACCCATGCTCATCACACAATTATTTTCCAGTTGTGGGAATCGAACCCACGGCCGTGGATGCAGAGAGCAGGGTCACTACCCACTGCGCCACGCGGCCGTCAAAAAAAAACATCGTTTTCGGATTAAACTGTAGTCAAATTTAATTTCTAAGTCATACATCCCTAGAAGTTGCTGCTGGGTATAAGCTAGTACTCGTAGGCACGAGCTGTATAAATAATAAAACCATGTAACGATTTAAGTTAATTATATGTCTCCCGATCATGATGACATCAGTCAGGGACATGCACCTGCAACTTTTCAGTTGTGTGAAGTTTTAGGAAATTAAATGTCACGTGTCTCTAACGGTGAAGGAAAAACATCGTGAGGAAACCTACATACCAGAGAAATTTCCGCTTTGGACCAGCGTAGTGGACTATAGGCCTAACCCCTCTCATTCTGAGAGGAGACTCGAGCTCAGCACTGAGCAGAATATGGGTTGATAAAGATGATGACTCTCTAATAGGAGGCGTCCACAGATCCGTATCATATCAGTGTCCACTTGTACAGTGGACATACTTCTACGACTTTCTATACAAAGAATACCTACTAAAATGCGTTTGATGCGATGCGTCCGACAAACAGCTTAAAAATATTGCAAAATACCGGAAGAGTTTTCGACACATGACCGCCAACTTGGAAGAAAGCACCTAAAGATGATGATGCCCGATACGTACGATGCGGATCTTTTAATCATTTGACGAACGTTTCAAACAATGCAGCAGTCGATCACAATTGTTTGGCATACACGTTTGATTTGACGAAAAGTTTCACCGTACACGGTGTCTCTAACTCATGGGAATCGGTCATCGTAAAGGGCGACCGCAAACGCCTCACATTCTAGAATCAATTTGCACCGGAGATCTACCATCTGCATCGTGCATTCGGAATATGAGCGGCGGGTCAGCCGGTCACCGGTTTGGAACGGGGCGTTTGACATTTCAAATATCGTGCCGTTTCAGTCGGGAAGCAGGAAATAGGCGTAAAGGATCGAGTTAAACTGGACACTGTTCGCCGAACATTGCATTCCGGTTCAGTGCACTGGCGCTATATCCCCCCTACCCACCAGAAGAGATAGATAGCCAAGCGATGAAAAAAAGTATAGCTCAAATAGATCTTCTTTGATTATGCGTTATACTAAAAGGTGAAATATGCTTTCCAACGCAGACAAGCCATAGCAGTATCCGTTTTTTATTTACGAAAATTGTTGATTCCGGTAGCAAACTAGGTTAAAAGTTAAAAAAAAAATTCATGAAGCTACTCACGGAAAATTAACTTGAACGTTCCACGGATCCTGGGCTACCGAGTTAATAACTGTTGGTGATTTTCTGATATAATGAATTATATTACTGAAAACAACAAATATATTAAAAACCAATTAGAGGACTATTAATACGTATTTAATTCGATAAACAAATTAAAAGAAATCCGGCATCGGTTCACATATATACATCGGAAATTATATTATGGAGCATAAAGCCGCCAAATTAACCTCCCATATAATTAAGTTAATGGGCCGATAAATAAATATAAAATTATCCAGACCCACATGAAACACAAACTATATGCATTTATGGAAGCTATCACATTTAGGTAGACTTCACATCCTTCGCTTCGCTCAGTCACACAACCAACGATGGATCGTTAGATTTACATACGGGAATAAAATAAAAGCACTTTTTACAAAACTGCAAACTTGATTTCATTACGACAGTGAAATTAATTTTTAAAATGCATCAAACTCAAAATAAATAAAAATAACAATACACAATGAAACAAACTGCAACTTGTAAAGTCTATTAAAATATGTTTCAATTGCATAACATTAAAAAAGAATGTATCTTTGAAGTAATGAAATTACTTAATTTTACAGTGGATGTTATTTAATTGTAAAAAGATCAATAAAAACAAATATTTTCTAATTCTTCTTTCGAAGATCACAATATGTAGGAGCAAATTACAAAATACTGCATCACATAAACAATATTATTTACGCTTGAGTTTTATAAAAAAAACTCTCCGCCGCTCCTAAACTTTCATACTTAATTATATAAAGCGTAGGGCGCATAATATTAAGAACATCTGCAGCGGCTTTAATATCTCATTTAAGATTGTTTAGGTTTCCTACACTTTGCTTATAGTAGGGGAGCCGAAGAGGGGATTTTTGCAGTTACTCGAGCGCGGAAGATGAACACGCGGGAGTACCTTGTACGTTGTTCAGTACCTACACCAAGTATAAGCCCTTAATATTGGTGGGTACGATTAGGACTACCAATAAAAAAACTAACTCCTGAAATACTCAACCAGCACGTTAGATTTAGATAAAGTAGGTGAGTTGACAGCTAAAAGGCAGTTTATTTCGAAAATCTGACGATTTGAGCGTAACGTAATGGAATCGGAGGGTTCGATAGTTCCAAAATAAAACCCCCTATATTTCTGTTATCGAGCCACGATTGCGGTTAATTTTTTACTTATTTTGAATGAAATAATCTCCTGAATAATCACTCATGTTTTCTGATGATTACAGTAAGCCAAAGTAATAAAAAATATCTTTAAAGTCTGTAGTTTTATCCCCACCGCTGAAAACGAAAAAAGCATATAACCATTTTGTTATTTCTATCATCTAATCTACCAAATCTAATCGATTCCAATGACGCTATAGCAACTGCAAATTTAGCATCCCGGGCTCCCCTACTATTCCGATAGACATCAGAGAAACGGTTCTCAAGTTTTGCAATATCTTGAAAATTCGTGCAACATGTTTAATGAAAATTACCTTCATTTCATCTATCAGTGAAATATGAAAATTGTTTAATGAAAATTAAGTGGGTTTTCTTATCGTCCATCAGAAAATGTGATGTCTGATTTATTACTAAAGCAATGGGACATGAAACAAAAATATTTTATGCAATGAAAATACGCTATTCGCTCAATTATGCCGCATTCCCAACGAAACCGTTCAAAGTAGGTAGGCACGTACTTTTTAGCCTTGATAGCCCAGTGGATATGACCTCTGCCTCCGATTCCGGAGAGTGTGGGTTCGAATCCGGTCCGGGGCATGCACCTCCAACTTTTCAGTTGTGTGCATTTTAAGAAATTAAATATCACGTGTCTCAATCGGTGAAGGAAAACATCGTGAGGAAACCTGCATACCAGAGAATTATCTTAATTCTCTGCGTGTGTAAAGTCTGCCAATCCGCATTGGGCCAGCGTGGTGGACTATTGGCCTAACCCCTCTCATTCTGAGAGGAGACTCGAGCTCAGCAGTGAGCCGAATATGGGTTGACGACGACGACGTAGGTACTTTTTGCAAATTTCAGCGTCAAAATTTCATTTCACCGATTAATCTTTAAGAATATAAGGTATGCCATAAATTTCGTGAACTGTCCTTAAAAAGAATTAGCAATACAAAGCCGGTTAATGTAAACGAACCGGAAACAGCTAGGAACGGCCCTACATTCTGGGAACCAGTTAACCGAGACACGCAATGAAATTTATTCTTCAGCTATTGTAAAGTAAGGGATAGGCGCAACGGGTCGGGGTAAACTGGTCGACATTCGAGGCCAATGAATTCAGCATCAATACGGATGACTTGCCTAGGTTTGTGACATACGAGGATTGCAATTTCCGAGCAGTGTCGTTAGCGCGCACCGAGGTAGCGCGATGTATCAGTGCTATCAGCGATAATAATGATATATATGACGTACAATGCTCGCTGTTGAAGATTGTTTTAGTATATAAGCCTGATTGTTTAGTATATAAGTTTGATTGTTACGTAATAATGTAGCACTAAAGATATTTCCTTTAAGATAAGTATATAATAAGTATAGGATATACCAATTTGTTAGCCTTCGTATAACTGAAATAGTTTACCTTAGATATAAGCGACAAATAAACATATTATATAACAGGCTTTTATTATCCACTAGAATAAGTTATAATATCTGTTAGCTGTTAACTATGCAGCGACCTTGTAGGGACTGGTATATAGCTATCTTTGTCTAGCATACCTCTCTTTCGTTCATATATATCCATCCCACTCTAACATATAAGTTTGTCTCGTTTGTACAATGTATTTTAGTTAAAATAAACAATAAAGATTGCGCACGCTTTATAGCTAATAAAACTCGGCTACACCGAGCATTTGCACGCATTTCTCTCTCGAAGCGACAAGCGAACGCAACTCTACTAATCAAGAAATTACGTGTTTTATTTCTACGTACTCCCTGTGGTTTGGACCTTCCAAAATCCACCACAGTGCATGGTCCTTCGTACCGGATTCAACGAGCCGGCAAACATCAGTTGAAGAAAAGCTCAAGCAAGAGAGTGTCTCCGCGGGCAAGAACCGAAGAGGAATCGACCTATCGCCGCTGAACAAGGTTCCGCGGGCTGGGAAGATCGTTCGGTTGGGCCACGGAACAGAAGTGACGTCAAGAAGTCTGCCTTAGTACGAAGAAAAGGCATCGACCCTTCGCTGCGGGTGCATTGAGGCGAAGCTCAGTAGTAGCTGCCGAAGACCGCGAGGCTTGTGGGGAAGATCGTTTCGCCGCACTACAGACTAAAGAAGAGTCAAGACCACAAGAACGAAGAGGCACCAATCGTCACTGCGGGTGCATTGAGGCGAAGCTCAGAAGAAGCTGCTGAAGACCGCAAGGCCTTTTGGGAAGGCCACTTCGTCACGTGGAGAAGACCCTAAGCGGTTCGCCGCGACTCATCTGTTCACCACCTAACGGTGTCAAACGGTGAACAGTGAGCTAACGCCTTAACGGCGGGAGCAGTATACCAGACGATACTGCCAGCTTGCCTTAACCGGCTATAAGTCTGTACCAGTCTGATCGCGCCAATACGGTGCACGTGAGATAGGGGTCCTCCTAGTAGGCACAGCCGAGGGTGTCGGGCGTTCCTCCCGATACCTGAGCACTCTAACCCTCACGTGTTACCCTCTGTTGGGCGATTCCCACCTCACCTAATCCTCATTCCATCCCTGGGAGAGTGTGTCCTTCGGGACCCTCAAGCAGGACTGTTAGGGCTGATAGGGCAGTAGGGAATTAGGGACTTAGGGACGAGAAAACTCAAGACGAGTACTATGGAGACTCGAAGCAAGAAGTCCAGAGAAAACACGAGCGATGAGTCAGGCGGCTCATCAAGAACAGAAGACTCATCAAGAACAGAACGTACAACTAGTACTGAAATATCGTCCGGTAATGAGAGAACAACCAGTTCCGAAGGGACAGATAAAACATGGAATACAGCACTGTCTTCAGGTACCGAAAGGTCAGATCGCACCACCGCTACTGGAGATACTCAAAGCACGATGTGCGAAAAATCAAAAAATAAACCAAGTGGAAGTCACACTTCGCAAACTAGACGCGCCGAATTGCAAGCCCGTATAGAACTGCAACAAAGAGTAAGAGAGCGAGTAATCGCCGACGAAGAACTAGCGCGTGCGAAGCTAGAATTAATACAACTCGACTTAGAGCAAAAAATCGACCAAGACATAGACAATCGAGCAACAATAGTACATGAATGGATGGATAAAGCACCACCTACCTCAACTACAAACAATACCGACTTAAATCAAGGTATCAATGCTTCACTGCTATCACTATTATCAAAAGCAGTACTAAAACAAGATAAAAATGACGACGCACCGAAAAAACCACCAACATATATGAGCGAATTGTGCTTTTTTGACGGAGACCCAATTAATTGGATACCATTCATTAGCCACTACAAAGATACCGCCTCATTCTTCAGTGACATAGAAAATGTTGCACGCATTCGAAAAGCGTTAAAAGGACTAGCAAAAGATACTGTCAAGTCACTACTGTATACTAGTACTTCACCAGATATAATTTTAAAAGAACTAGAAAGAAGATTTGGCCAACCTACATACATTATAAAAAGCGAAATAGCTACGCTCGATCGACTACCACGAATGCCGGAAGACATCAAAGGAATAGGCGCCTTCGCAAGCGCTGTATTCAACAGTGTAAACACAATCAAACAACTGAATCGAAAAGAGTATCTATACTCTACCGATATATCTGACAGAATAATAGATAAAATGAATACAATAGTCAGATTCAGATGGCAAGAGTACAAATGTACTAGAACAGACGAACCAATACTCAGTGTACTCTCTGAGTTTCTAAACATGATCTCAGACCAGTTTGATGAACCAAGCTTATGTTTCAAATCCAAATTTGAAAACAACAAAGCACGACCCACTGGAAAAGGAAGAGTCAACACGACTAACCACGAAATTGATTATGAAAGTGACGAAGACTCCAATTACGACAGCGAGTTCGAAGAAGAGATGCGAATCGTCTTAGCCGCATCCACAGTCAATGAAAGAAAATGTTTCTTATGTGATCAAACTCACGAAATAGCAAAATGTCAACAGTTTACAAAAGAAAACTTTAAGAAACGTTGGGAAATAGTAAAGAAATACAAGATGTGTTTTAAGTGTCTGAAAATTAACCACCGGCACATACAATGCAAATCAAAACCGTGCGGCAAGGATGGCTGTATAAGAACACATCACGAGCTGTTGCATCAAGATAAATCAACCGCAGAACCAAACAAAATAGTTTCGGTAAACCACGTCGGAACTTCCAAGACCTTTTTGAAAATAGTGCCTGTTGAGCTCAGCGGACCAAATGGTATAGAAACCGTGATGGCATTGCTAGATGAAGGATCAACTGTAACTTTATTAACAGACGAAGTAGCCGATATTATAGGAGCTAAAGGGCCCGAAAAAAGCCTATCAATCGAAGGTATAAGTGGTCAAATGATAACGGAACGATCAAGACATATCAAGATTCGAATTAAAGGATTATTTTCAATGCATTATGATAGCCTTCAAGCTCACACCATCAGCCAACTCAACCTCATGCCACAGTCAGTAAAACAGGAAGATCTGGAAGACTGTCCGCATTTAGACAACATATCAGACCAATTGATATACGACGAGACACCACCCTCGCTACTCATAGGACAAGACAACTGGCACCTTATCGTTACCAGAGAAATAAAAACCGGTCATTCATCAAAGCCTGTGGCATCACTCACTCGCCTAGGCTGGATATTACACGGTTGCAAAACGGAAATCCCAAAACCCGTATTGTTTGTCAACCACGTAAAGCAAAAAGGGACAGAAGACATCAATAAACTAATAAAAAACAATTATGACCTGAACTCATTAGTCATAACACAAAGAAAGCCGATTAACGACCGAGAACAAAGAACGCTAACCAATTTGGAGAAAACAATACACAGCTTATGTGTAGGAAGATTTAATGGCCTTTTACGAAAAGCAGATGACAAAACAAAGAGGATTAACATAGCTAATTACCTGCGACAAGTTAAATTACACAATTACAAAGAACTCATGACGAAAGGCACCATTCAGATGTCCAGTAGGTACATTCACTTACCTGCTATACAAAATAACCCGACACTAACTCAGTATCTAATTCATTTACTGAATATACATACATTGAATGAAAAACAAAGAATTGTATATATTGCCGCTGAAAACTTAAACGTCAAAAGTTTAAATATTGTACTCTCTAATCCTAACCTGCAAAAACAACTCTTCAGAGCATCAAATGAACCCATCATCATAAAGAAATTCAGTTCAAATCGCCCCGATAACATAGGGTACCAAGAAAAATATGGCAAGACACTAGAAATAATAAAGCCAACAAACGACGACGCCTTAAGATTTACCGTAAATCTACGTCACACTTCTGATGATTTCATCAATGAAAAACAACTACCTACAAAACGCGAAGTCGCCAGCGCCGTAACGTCTGTGTTTGACCCTTTGGGCCTAGCGACTCCGGACCTAATACAAAGAAAGACTGTAATACAAGAACTGTTGCGCACCGATGTAGACTGGGACGAGCACGTGCCTTCAACCTTGAAAGAGCATTGGAACTACTGGTTAAAATACCTAAATCGCTTGAGTGAACTCAGTGTACCACAATGCACAAACTCCCATAACGAGGGGGAGCTACGCAATTTCGTCAACGCGAGCGAAACCGTTTACACTGCTACTGCCTATTGGAGAACTTCCTGCAACAACGAAGTTAAAATCAAACTAATGACTGCGAAAGGAAAAATAGCATCGTTAAAACCTACATTAATTCCACGATTGGAACTACAAGCCGCATTACTGGGCTCAAGACTCGCGTCAAACATAGCCAATGAAATATACACCACCATCCAACAAAATCATGAATGGTCAGACTCCAAAACCGTACTAGCATGGATCATATCTGAACCACGCATTGTCAATTCTTTCGTCGCCCACAGATTGGTTAAAATACAGAAATTCAACCAACCCTCAGAATCGCGATATGTACCTACCGCTCTAATCGCCATAAGACTTCCTCAAGAAGACACACTGCATGCCCTACTATTTGAAGCAGAACATTTAATAAACTCAAAACCGATAACAGAAATATCGCCAGACCCAGACGACCAAAAGAGCTTAACACCCAACGACTTCGTAACCGAAAGATCATGGGGTACCTACCATATGGGAGACTTCACGGTCCATGAATTGATTGGGCCAGCTGCATGGAAAAACGTACAACGCTTCGCCAATCATTTCTCGAATCGAAGGCTTATCGAATACCCATCTACGATAACGCCTCGATATAACACAACAAAACGTGTTCTTCAATTCAACCGTCGGGGTCATCTTCATTATTGTCGACCACTCATTTCCCCGAGATATCGTCGCGACCTGCCCTGGACAAGATGGAAAAACCCGCATCGTAGACGTTCGGACGACCGCGGGAATCCTGATGAGACTCGCTACCCGCTTGGTTAAGATATCACAATCTTCTTCCCTGAATTGAGTGCTTCGGGCTACCGCTTCGCACGAGGGGGAGACTGTTGAAGATTGTTTTAGTATATAAGCCTGATTGTTTAGTATATAAGTTTGATTGTTACGTAATAATGTAGCACTAAAGATATTTCCTTTAAGATAAGTATATAATAAGTATAGGATATACCAATTTGTTAGCCTTCGTATAACTGAAATAGTTTACCTTAGATATAAGCGACAAATAAACATATTATATAACAGGCTTTTATTATCCACTAGAATAAGTTATAATATCTGTTAGCTGTTAACTATGCAGCGACCTTGTAGGGACTGGTATATAGCTATCTTTGTCTAGCATACCTCTCTTTCGTTCATATATATCCATCCCACTCTAACATATAAGTTTGTCTCGTTTGTACAATGTATTTTAGTTAAAATAAACAATAAAGATTGCGCACGCTTTATAGCTAATAAAACTCGGCTACACCGAGCATTTGCACGCATTTCTCTCTCGAAGCGACAAGCGAACGCAACTCTACTAATCAAGAAATTACGTGTTTTATTTCTACGTACTCCCTGTGGTTTGGACCATCCAAAATCCACCACACTCGCAAAGTGACAGAAATACGATTACAATACATTTATAAGAATCAATGGATACGTATGAAGTGGAAGTACTATGAAATAATTATCGACCAAAGATACTCGTAATATGTAACAGGATTGGCGATTACGGTGCTATAAACGATAATAATGATTTATATGACGTACAATGCTCGCAAAGTGACAGAAATACGATTACAATACATTTATAAGAATCAATGGATACGTATGAAGTGGAAGTACTATGAAATAATTATCGACCAAAGATACTCGTAATATGTTACAGGATTGGCGATTACGGTGCTATAAACGATAATAATGATTTATATGACGTACAATGCTCGCAAATCAACACCGGTGCGATTCACAATACAATTGTAAAAATCAATGAATACGTACGAGTATGAAGCGGAAATACCAACATAATTAAATAATTAACGGCCAAAGATACCTACCCTTAATTATGTAACAGGTTTGGTCATTGCATTGAATTTATAATTGTTACGCTATTTCAGCAGGGTAGTTGTAAGCTAAACAACTATAGTAGATAATCTTAAAAAAAACATAATTAACATAGTAAATTCTTGAAAGAAAACGGAATGTGAATGTTTTCTTTACTCACGGGAAAAGAATTAGAACTCTTTTACGTTCCTTTTGTTCAATGTACGAGATAAACTGATTTCAGCAAGAATATCAGGATAAAGGGAAACGGTAATCTATAGGTACATAATATTATAAAGCTGAAGATGTTTGATTGTTTTCTAGAACGCGCTAATACTACTAACTAACTAACTAGTAGTTTCAGAGATTAGCGTGAAATCAAAGATAACGTATTGTGTTATTAAAGCAAATGTTAAATTTAGATAATAATATGAAGAATAAGTTATAATTACTGTTAGATGAAATAATATTCTAATTATTGTAAGAGAAAAACCTGTACCACAATTCGTAATAGACGCTGCTTTTTTTTCTCTGTTCTTGTTCTTTTTGTCTCTGTCTGTAAAGTACCAATTTGGTACTTCATAAAATTACGATCTAGCCTACTTATGTGACTAATTAGTGATTTAACTTTAACCTAAACTTATAATATATTATTATTATACTAAGATAATGTCCAATAACTTAATCTTAGTCTTTCACTAACTATTACGACTTTAGGTCACTTTTCACATGATCTTCCATGTGAAACATGATCTTCCATGTAGCACTTAACACTACACTATCACTAGTCACAAAACACTAACTCAAATGGTTTGATCCGTTTAAGTCTGTATTCGTAACGTCGAGTAGCTGGATTGCCTCGATGTTAACGTGATGGTGAAGTCTTTGTTCATGAGCAAGAGTCGACGTTATCAATTTTAATACTAAAATTTAACGTAAGCTTCCAGTGGAATCTAAAACCCCATAGCAACTATAAAATATAACACAGATTTAAGACTTCACCCAGAACAGTAGTGACATCTGTCCCACTAAACAAAAACTTACGAACTCTGTAATAGTACAAAGTTAAAGTAACAAGATAATTACGAAACAACGCCGCCGCTCGCCGCTCTAAATAAAGATGGTGATAAAAACACCAGCGCCTAAGGACACATTTTCGCAACAAACTGCCGGAGCCACAATAAACAGGAAACTTTATATTACTTAAGTACTTTCGGTTTGGCCATTATGCGAAACACTAATCGAGATACATACATGTAAAAGAATGTTTAGTCTTTCCACATTTCGGTTGTAGTGCCTTGGCGTGGGTTCCCATTGTCATGTCCCGTCTGATTTACCGGATTGACAAAACACACTCAGGTATAAGTTCTGAATGAGTTTTCTAATTACTGTAAATGATAATACTATATTCATCGAGTTTTCGATTTTTAGGTAAAACAGTAATGTAAGAAATATTACCTAATATTGTATCGCTGCCAAATTTAAACTTATACTTTTATATAAATAGTTGACGGAATAAGATGATTTCTCATAGATCTGTGATTTTACCAGCAATATTGTGCTTCAGATCGGATTCAGCGTCAACTTCAGCTGATACGACACAGCAATGCTGTGTAGTAGCAGCTGAAATAAACATGCCATAATACGTCAAATAACTAGCTCTGTCATTAAACTTTAGTACAATTACTATATAATAATCAATACAGAAAGTTTTAAACTTCAACGACATATAATATTAGGTAATGTTAAGTCAACAAATCCACATTAAAACAGAGTTTGGTTTAACATTTTAACCAACATTCCAAGCAAACGAGATTATAAAACATTTATTTGTAATGATCAAGATGATAAATACGTATGAGATTTCAAGCTTCCCGATTCCACTTAAATATTAGCTTAAATTATACCTTACTCCATATACTCCATAGTTTGTTAACAAAGAGAGTTAATTCAACAACAATAATTATGAACCTTTTATATTTTCTTTTTAGCGTTTCGGTGTCCGTCAAAACAGATGGTCCGGCAGTGGAAACACGCATTCATAGCTCCAGACCGGCGGACCTAATGGTCGAATACTCTCCGGACACCTAAAAACGTAGCAAATAGAGCAATGGCCGCCCAACATTAATTACGTGGAGACAAAAGGAGCAACGTTACCTTGACAACTTTTGCCTGTCAAATTGTGGGCCAACTTTGGGCCTTGGGGAGACATTTTTTCCTCATTTTCGTGTACTACCGACATTATTGTTCTCGTAAGTCCCATAATAAGCGCGTAGTTAATTTAGTGGTTATATATTTTTTTGTTTGTCCCTAACGTACCTACTGCGTTGTTAAAAAGTTTCAACAGTTTTATTTTACTAGCTAGAAGTATTGAATTTTACTTCTTGGTACCTTTTTTTTTATTCTTTGTAAGTTAGCCCTTGACTACAATATCACCTGATGGTAATTGATGATGCAGTCTAAGATGGAAGCGGGCTAACTTGTTCGGAGGAGGATGAAAATCCACACCCCTTTCGGTTTCTACACGGCATCGTACCGGAACGCTAAATCGCTTGGCGGTACGTCTTTGACGGTAGGGTGGTAACTAGCCACGGCCGAAGCCTCCCACCAGCCAGACCTGGACCAATTAAGAAAATCTCAAAATGCCCAGCCGGGGATCGAACCCAGGACCTCCGTTTTGTAAATCCACCGCGCATACCACTGCGCCACGGAGGCCGTCCAAACCTTCCAACTTGTTAAAACCGTCGAACCTTTGCTATTTTATCAATAATGTTATCATTCATTGTTCATTTGTTTATCAGCAGCCCCTTTTATAAAGAGAGAAAGAGGGAATATTGAGTTTAAACTTACCACGGTTGACGGTGCTACCAATACGGGCTGGCGATCATTAAATAGTCAAACATCTCCTTATAGCTTGGCAAATTCATTCGTAACACTCACGATGGTCCGCGCGGGCCGTGAGGGGGGTAGATATGCCCCGCGCGTACGACTTCACACATGCGCAGTCCTTCCCCCCGTCGCCCGCATATCATGGGAGTGTCATCAACGAACATGCCAAGCTATAGTTAGGGTGATGTTTGAATATCCGATGTATAATATGTTTAAAATCACGTGTACCGACAGCTTAACGTGCTCTGCGATGTAAGGGGCTATATATATATTTTTTATTCTTTACAAGTTACCCCTTGACTACAATCTCACCTGACGGTAAATGATGATGCAATCTAAGATGGAAGCGAGCTAACTTATTAGGAGTAGGAATTATAATGAAAATCTACACCGTATCGGAACGCTAAATCACTTAGCGGTACGTCTACAAATACACATAATATACAAATAATATAATATAATACAAAATAATATACAATTGTTGAGTTGTTGTTTATTTTTAGACGAAATATAGAAATTAAATTCCAAAACATACAATTTCAACTACTACCACGTTTACTAAAACAATGATCACAAACAAAGCTCTCGTCTATTTTAAATAATTAGTCTATCACAACCTTTACCATTAATATGACTGAAACTACACCGGCTACGGAGAGAAAAAAGAATAGCACCGTACCTAACAAAGATAACAGAAAAAAAAGATAAAAGAATTAGATCGACTCAGAAACATTACCCTAATGATGGAGCCATTCCAATTATCGCACGAAGCGAATAACAAATAATACGGAGGGAACTTCTATAGCAATCTTTTTCAATCCATCGCTTCGTCCAATTCAGCAGCGTGTTATCGCGGGGGATATCGCCGAAATCAGCTTTTCATTAATTGCACCCCGGCCTTATCGCTTCTTACGAACTGTCACTGGTCTTATACTGTGGGAGACGGTCACTTAATTAACCGAGGGCCTAGTGGCAGTTTGATACTATCGCGTTACGTAAACGCGAATTTCTAAGGAATTGCAACAGCGACATCTCGTGGCACTACTGCACAACTGTTTCAATTCCATATAAATTCACGTTTACGTCAACGCGATAGTAACAGTATGAAAATATTGAAAACTCCTACTAGGCACACAGAAATGTTTTATTAACCTGTATCGTAAGAATAATGTTTACTAATCTCTACTATCGAACTAAAAATTAGTGAATGCGATTGCATTGATTGTTGGTGTGTTTTGACACATTTGAGCCTTTATTACCTATCATCATGAAACTATGCATACACGTTTTCAGAAGCACAGAAGTATTTACGTATTAAAGATATTGACATTCAGAAAAGGAATAAATAAAATTCCAAAAAATACTTTGGAAACCTGCTAAAAAATACTTTCAACTAGTACTTTACGTTCAGGCTATCGAATGGTTTAGTCATTATAATAATACGCATATAAGAAATATTAAAAACACTACTTGAATATCTTGATTAGATTGTATTGTGGTTTTGACGTTGTATGTATTGTTCCCACGACTAGCTAATACATTAAAGCCATTGATCCACAAAAAAAGGTAAAAATAACATTCTTACATTTAGATACTAAGATAAGTCTTACATGAGGTTTGCTTTACCGTTACTTTCCTGAAATCTCTTTATTAAACCACAAAAATTATAAACATTTCGCTACAAAGATAACAACATCTTAATCACTAGCTCTTCGACTATAAAAGCGAAGCTAGGGCTGTAACGTTGATCAGCTGCCAGATTAATTTATTAGACATCCCAATCCCGGTGGGAGTGGAAATTGATTTAGTTATTAGTGTCATACTTTGCCCTGACGCCTGTCTCGCCAAGCGTCCCTTTTCCTCCCGTTTAACTGTCTATTATGTCGTGGCTAAAGCCTTAATCCCTTTTTTAATCCCACCTTCTGTGTATTTAGAGTAGAAAATAAATACTTTAACATTGTAATTGTTTTTCAAAATGATTATTTCTCGTTTTCAGATTCATGATGGGACCATGAGGTGGATGGCGTTGCTTTATGTCTTATATGATTTGTTTTTTTTTTTCACGTTTTGACCATGTTTTTTTAAATTGCAAAAGCAATAGTTAATATAAATAAAATTAAATAATCGCGTTCACGTTTGTCAGGTCTGCAAGTGATTAATAGATAAAGTAAAATATTTATAAATACTGGTATCTACACAATACAAAAAACGGACTAAAAGCCTCTGATGGCCAGACTTTCTTCATAGATTAAGAGTCCAGACCCTCAACTGTATTATTTTCATATTTTCCACGGCATATAAGGAATCAAATCTTCAGTCGCCAGTCACCTAGCGTCGTGTCAAACCCACAATAAAAACAAACGTTAAAGATCAAAGTAAAGTTCTCTACCGAAGGGGTAATTTGGCATGATATCACGGAGAAAGCAATATACCCCTAGCATACTTGTCTATGATAGGAATATTCTATGCCTATGATTCCTAACATAGCAAGTATGGTAGGGGCTTATAAATTTCGGACCGTGATGGCTATGGGAGATAGCAGGTTTCAAAGTTCCAGACTGAAAATGTATTACATGGGGGCATGGTTTATCAAGTCTTCTGCATTACAATCGCGAAGGTCTGGCCTTGACAGGTTCTCAATCTAAAACGCCTGTAGAACGATGTGAAACGGTTGTCACGCGCCCATTACACCGCAACACGGTTCAGATGATATCTTAATTACACGAACACAAAGACAATACGCGTTCTCTCCGGACGCGTAACGGCTTAATATTTATCTTTGTTCCATAAACGGGCCGCGGAATGTAATTAAAAACGTCGCCTAAACTCCGCAAGTCACAACGTGCGAGCTGTTGTCCAACTCAAGTCTTGCGGTAACGCTTGGTGTACACTGGAGATTGCCATTGAAAAGGATGACCAACGGTTGCCGACTTTGGTACATTATGGTTGAGATAATGTCTTACGAGTAAATGCACGAAGACGAAGACAATTTATAAATTCACTTTGGACGCGTAACGGCTTAATATTTATCTTTGTTCCATAAACGGGCCGCGGAATGTAATTAAAAACGTCGCCTAAACTCCGCAAGTCACAACGTGCGAGCTGTTGTCCAACTCAAGTCTTGCAGCAAGGCTTGGTGTTCACTGGAGATTACCGTACAAAAGGTTGACCAACGGTTGCCGAATTTGGCACAATACGGTTGAGATGATATCTTACGAGTAAATGCACGAAGACGAAGACAATTTATGCATTCACTTAGGACGCTTAACTGCTTAATATTTATCTCTGTTCCATAAATGGGGATGGGTTCCGCGGTTTTTATTAATAAAGTTCTCTTCAAACTAATATATGGTTCAATTCGATCAAATAAATGATCCATCTTTTCTTAAGTATTGAGCTTTGACCTGGAAATTAAACGAAATTCATGACGTAAGTTTGCCTATACCTACCCAATGACAATCGAAGCTTGAGTAAACTTGTACTAATAGTTGGCTGAATGTCTTGCTTAATTGGCCTCATGTTGTTCTAGTATGCATTGACTTACAGAAATTTTAGAGAATTTTCCCAAATGTTAGAAACAAATTGGCATCTTGTTCTTTGCGTTTAGAGTCAGAATGATGAACATACAGATACTGTTACCTTATTTTAGTACAGTTGATGGTAATTGGAAGGCGTGTTTTTCATAGTTTAGTAAATATATTTTACAAAAGTGTGCGTATCGGCACGGATAAAATAAAACTCGATGGTGGAGAGGTGGTGGTTGGAGAGGTGTGAATAACATTTTGACAGCAACAACATAAAAACTTTTAAAATAGTCTGTGGTCGTAAAATCTGTCCGAAGTGTCCGCTGTCAAGTGTAAGTGCCAACTATAAAATAATTGACTGTACGTAAATTTGAGACAGTAAATATAAAAAGTTATTATTTTAAGCATACCAACCCAAATTTGGAACATCGTGGCGGGTCTAAGTTCCAAATCTTTACAATCGGGCATCCGTATCCTCTAACCTATAACCCCATTCGACTATCCTGGTCACTAATGATGTAAGTAGATTGATAAACCAAAATCTTATCTCACGTTCCGCTACCCAACGCTGTAATCCGGCAGTGTGTACCCAGCGCAAACGATTTACGCCATGTTTGCGCTTTGCACCCGCGACGCCGTTCCATTCTATTTTTGAAATGGAACCAACTTTTCAATTTTACGGTCCACCCTTCGTCACAGGGGTGTTACTTAAAAGAAAACAATTCGATGAAAACGCGGCGCGCACCTTTCATGTTGTTTTCATGCGTTTGCCAATTCGAATATCGAATACAAATTGGTTTCGGCTTTGATCGTCGTTTTACGACGTCACCTCTGACAACGTTCGGGAAAAAAATCAAACGGCCATTTTCAATAACAAGTCTGTATGCGCCTACCTAATCTATATTCTGCACTAAAAACTCCTCATATTCTCAATACGACCAACATTTTTAATTATTATTGTTTTGTAAAATAATAAACAGCTGGTTAACTTTTTGAATCACGCGGTTACGTTATTTTTAGAATCGATTTTTTTATATAATCAGACTATAAGTAAATATTGTAATATAATCTCGAATTTCATCATCAACTAATACAATTGCCAAAATATATTTTTAACAAAAAAATCAAATCAGTTTATCTCTATTACCCTCTATAAAAGCCTACATGTTAAAAATATAGCACTTTTAACGTGGGAGGTCGAAAAACAAATTTTACCTCTCCGTTACGTTCAAAACAAACATTTCACTCGAAGGCCGGACTGTAAAGCGGCCGTGGAATGGAACGCGCGGTGTTTATGCGTGTTGATGTCACCAGTGCATAAATCGCCAAGTGCCTGCCATGGCCGGGACACTTTTGGCGCTCGTCCGAACAATTACTACGAAAACTCATACAGCGTCCACTGTTTACTGTAATATTTCGTTTTCTATTAAAGTCATCATTATCGTCATATCAGCCGATGGACGTTCACTGCAGGACATAGGCCTTTTGTAGAGACTTCCAAACATCACGATACTGAGCCACCTGCATCCAGCGAATCTCTGCGACTCGCTTGATGTCGTCAGTCCACCTATTAAAGTACGATTATTAATTTTAGTCAGTAAAAAGACAAGTGCAACTGTCACTGATACAAAAAAGAACATTTACTAGAAGGCCGGGCTGTAAAGCGGCCGTGGAATGGAACGCGCGGTGTTTATGCGTGTTGATGTCACCAGTGCATAAATCGCCAAGTGCCTGCCATGGCCGGAACACTTTTTGGCGCTCGTCCGAACAATTACTACGGAAACTCATACAGCGTCCACTATTTACTGTAATATTTCGTTTTATATTAGTAAGCTTTACTTTAAACGGCTTAATTCAAATTATTTTAATGGCCCTTAGAAATTAACTTTTTTATGAACAAGCTATCACACACTAAACGGCCAAGACCGTCAAGCTAACTGAAGAAACCATCGGTACAGTCAAGCACGGAAAGTTCATCATTATGAACATTCCGCATGTAACTGTACCGATCAATTGGCCGCAGACCGCCGCATTGGCAAGACTGGTCTTTGCGACCAAGGTACGTATTGCTTTGGAGCTATAGTGTTGCGCGGGCAGTATAACAACAGCAGCATCTTGCCAATCGACCGCTTCGTGGTCGTCGCCGCAGTCTAAAAGTAGCTTTTGCGACCATGGGCAATGACTAGTGTGGTCGTGGCTGCCTAACGCGCTAGATGCTTCAGGATGCGAAACTAGACTGTTATACTACGTTTATAATAACGTAAGCCGTTCAATTTCAATATTATGGATTAAATACAACAGTTTAAATTCTAAAACCCATAAAGATATCCTGAATTCAACGTAGCTCTTGTGCGAATGATATGATACGCCCGATGGTCCGCTAATAAAATTTTAATCGTAAAAGAATGTTCGCGAACTCGCTATCAATTTAGAATTCAGATAATTTCAACATATTTGCTACGTCGAGGGTTTTAATTAGTGGAATATTTGAACCGTTAGAGACGTCCGCGTCGGCGTAAAAGTTAGTTGCCGGGTTGCGTTACAGCGGAAGAGTTGCCGTGTTTGAGGTGTGAACTTTTAATGAGAACACTTTGGAGATGAGAGCGCCCTTTGGATTACCTATCGCTAGTTGTTTATCTTTTCCGTGTAGTGGTTACTACTAGGTGCTCTGAGTACATCAACCGTGTTGCAGGGAGTTGCTAGATGTTGGTCGCAAGCTGGCGATTTAAGACCGTGTTGTTTGGAAGTCCATACGTGAGGCCTATCCCCGACAGTGGACGTACCTACATCAGCTGCTAGGTACGTGAAAGGATAGCTAACAGGTGTGCATTTCCAAAATCTGGCGATTAGAGCGTAACCATTATATATTATAGGACTCAAAAGGTGATTACAAATATAAGAAAACTAATGTCGAACAAAGGTTATGATTCACAACACTTGCCAGGACAACTTAATTAACAAATCAAACTGTAACCAAAATAAGACCCTAGAATGGCAGAGAATGACCTTGAGTGGAGTCACGTACTTGTGAACGATGTGTGTAGGGTTAAAGGCGCCTTTTACTGATATCAAACACTCCCCTTTTCCACTCAAGTCACTCTCCCCGACTATCCCAAGTAACCCATAAAGAATTATACAACAAGAGATGTGGACGGCTCGAACGCCACAAGCACACTGAAGCCAACACGAGATCGAGCGACGTCATATCCGTCACAGACTACTATTTCCAACACTAAACGGCGATAACATATATTTCTGTTATTGAGCCACGAGCGCGATAAATTTTTTACTTATTTTGAATGAACTAGTCCCCTGAATAATCGCTCATGTTTTCTGATTATTTCAGTGAGCCGAAGTGTTTACTTATTTAAGTAAGCGGCTGAATAAAAATAGTCTTTAAAGTCTGTAGTTATTTTCCCTACCGCTGAAAGCGGTGGGGAAAACTATATAACCATTTATTCTTTCTATCATCTAATCTACCAAATCCAATCGATTCCAATGACGCTTGAGTAACTGCAAATTTAACATCCCGGGCTCCCCAACTATTATTATGATGGTCGGAATAATACACGCGTCAAGAGTTATAGATAACATATACTCGTAGTTTCCCTAAAGTGTTAAGTACACACCATCAAGGCTATCATTATCTATATTGATATCAAGGTAACACAAGAAATCCATCAGATGGGTAACACAGTCGCTGTTACCAAACTCTGCAATGAACTGATGATAAACACTCGTCGAGAGTTATAGATATCGTAGAGGTTCTTGTACCATGCAATCAAGGCAACACACGCAACCCATCAGATGGGTGTTGGGTGTTAATTGCTAAAATCTTTAAAACGCGAACAGCGAAGCAAGTTCCGAACAATATTGTGTTCCAGAGCGAGATTGTTTGCGTTTAGGTGGGAACTTTTAATGAGAGAAACTCGGTGGGTGAAACTAACCGCCGTTAACTTTTAATTATGGCACCTAACATCCGCTTAGACGATAAAGGCTGCAGTTCTAAATACAAATTGCAACGATAGAACGTAACATTTCCAGGGTGGAGACTTTCAAGGCGAACTGTTTATTCAAATGGGAATCCCCTCCCCACCCTTAACAACAGAACTCCTGCCACAGAGTCGAGGGCAACTAAGGTCTAACTAAAGTTAGCAGCCTTTAGACCTTAGTTGCCCCTTGTCTCTGCTGACAAAAACACACGATTATTATCAAGCTAATTTAACAAGTAATCTGATTTACAAAATCAACTTACCTTTCGCACCCTTTTGTACTGTGGAACCAGCTTACCACAATTTAACACCAATAAAGGAGCAAATAAGAAATCCTTCAAAAGCCGACAATGCCAGTGCTGCAAAATGAACTGTAACCTTTAGAATTAGATGCCTCGCACGCTAATTTGATCGCCGTTTAAGCGATGTAAAGATGCATGGAGATAGAGGAGACACTAATAAAGGAAAGGAAAGAAATATAAAAGAAGAATAGAAATTATGATTGCTTTAAAATTTTAAGTTTATTCTCTTCAAAGAGACGACATATCAGTGGCATCTCTATATTTTACATGCCCTCGAAGTGGAATATCTTTATACGACACCTACAGGTTTATGGGATGGTCCGAACGCGATCATATAGCAAGAGTGAATAGGCATATTCTAACTTCTGGTTCATATGTCTGTGGTTTACTACCGGCCCGGAAGACAGATTCCATGGAAAATCGACGAAGATCGAAGTTGACGAGAAATCTTATAAACAAAAAGCCAAAAATAGACTGGGCTTTCGCTGCTTAAAAGAGGCCTATGTCCAGTAGTGGATGCATAATGGCTGATGATGGTGATGACATATTTCTAGGCAAGCGATTTCAATTCCTCATCAGGCATGATTTCCGTCGTCATTAGTTGTATGCACATTAAAATTGTATTTAAAATAGTTGGTTATGAGTAGCCATTCGCTTGATACATCACCGTCCAATATGTTCCAATCGAACACAAATGTTTACATAACAGCACGCCTATATATTTGTTACAGCACACACGACAGCCAAAACATAAAACCGCAGTGTATCGCCATGTAACACTTGTTTGCACTTTATCACTAAAATAACAATCGCCCATACCGCCTAAACATTTAGTCAATGTTTATATTTTATTCAAACGTTATAAATAAGTTAAATAATATTTCGACATCCATAATAATGGAAGCCGATAATTGATAGTCATAACTCATTCATTAATCTCATATAATATTAATTTCCCTTTGTTTCATTAGCTGCTGACCACAAAACAATTAATAGTTCTCGACACCTTTTTGTACACCTCTGTAGCTCACTTGTGTTGCTGTGGTTTTCATTATAGAAGTCCTAGGATTGATTCTCAACTTTGGTCAGTTTGACATTTTATAATATTACGAGTATAAAGAGAAAATATTTAATTGCTTTTTTGCTTGCATTGAGGGTGGGTGGGTGGTATCATTTAACAAGTTCAATAACGAAGATGAAATAACAAGAAGAATCAACATAACTTGGAAAAAATTTTGGTCACAGAAAGAAGTCCTTAAAGGAAATTACGACATGCATTTGAAAAAAGTAGTTTTCAATTCGTGTCTTTTACCATGCTTACTATACGGTTGCCAGACCTGGATATTTACAAACAAATTAAATGTACTCAGAGAGCAATGGAAAGAAGCATGTTGAAGATTAGGAAAATTCATAAAGTGAAGAATGTGACCATCAGACAAAAAACTAAAGTGACCGATGCTCTTAGCCATGCACTCACACTTAAATGGAAATGGGCCGGCCACATCTCAAGATATGTGGACAAAAGATGGACTATTGAAGCAACACGATGGAAAGGTCCATTAGGAAAAAGAAATGTAGGAAGACCAATCCGACGGTGGGCTGATAATATCATTCAGATAGCCGGAAACGAATGGATGAAATCTGGCAAAGACAGGGAGTTGTGGAAGAAGATGGAGGAGGCCTTTACCCTTTCAGGGGTCCATAATTATTAAGAAGTTACTAACTAATATTACTAACATAATTTAAGAAAACTTGCTAACAGACTACTAACAACTTTTGAAATGTAATTTAGATATGTAAATTTAGATATGGAATAAACGGCTTATTTATTTATTTATTATTGCTTGCATTGAATAGGCATAGTATAAAATCTGTTTATTACACCATTAAAAATATGACAACGCAATCTCTTACATTTTTGAGGTAGGTACTATCTCTTAAGTAGGTTTGTTTGATATTCATTTTTGTCATGCTTATAAAACTTTACTAAGAACCGCTACAAAATATCTACGAATTTTATACATTTCCAAACAAAAAAAACATCCTGAGCTGATGAGCAGATATTTAAAATTGAAACATAAATTTTCATTCAAACTATATGAACAAGTAAATTTCAACCGTGATTTTCGTAACAAAATCCCTTTTAAAATATTCATGAAGGGACGTTTTTCGGTAGACTCGGAATGTTATGATTTTGAAAAATATGCAAATTTAACTTTTCAAAAAGAGGCTTCAACAGTCGCGACCCCCGACGGGAGGCCGTGTACTTGAGACACAAAGCCAACACGATTTTCCATTACTTTAAAAGCTGAATTTTATACAAATCAAGGTACACTGCGTAAGAAAAAAATCATAGAAATCCATTATTTCCTTCATGTATTAATTTTTTATATTTTATATAAAAGTGTATATATTTTTGTAGTGCTTTAATTTTTTAATATAACTAACACTCTATCCACTGCGTACGAAAACATCACAAAAATTCACTATTTTCTCAGTCAACCAGATAACTAATAAAAACATGAGCTCTTACGTCAAGTGGTAGAGTCATGGTTAATCAACTGATCTTCAGTTCAACGAAATGACGTCAATAATGTCATTTTACATCAAGTAGCAGCTAATTTTAGTTTGATCAATCATCTAATATTGTTATTTCAACGAAATAACGTTATTTATACTTACCACAACATTACTAGGTAATGATGCCATTTGCGTTAACATAGTTACTGGGAATTGAACTTTGATCAACTACGAATTTTAAACCCTGCAGGCTATTTCACTATCTTTGACGTATCTTATTTGACATATAAGAAATTGAGATTCTATGTAACAAATGTCATCCGGTGGATGGATATCATTTCTCAATTGATATGATGTTTATTTTAATAGATTGATAATAAGGACCAAAATAGTGAATCATACCTACTAAGCTTATTCTGACACTATTGCCCTTATATTTGCTAAAATTTTAACGCCAGCTAATTTTGTATACTTAGCTTATTAACCCTTAAGGATATTGTTTATTTTCAATGTAAACGATAGATATTTGCAAAATGTAATTTATAAAAATGACATAAAAACGACTCATGACACCTTGACGTATGACAGGTCACGTATATATGAGGCCGACTGTACAATTGTACATACACTTCAGCCATTAAAATATGTATAGCGTTCAAAATTAAATCACGTACTATGCGGAGGTCATTCGTCACGCAGCAGTGTCTGTGTTACGCAAAATTGAAAATAAATTACGTTTTTTATGTCGGATAGTGTACCCCGCAACAAAATATTATATGAAAGATAAAAGATAGAAGATTTATGAGTTAAATTACATACTCCATATCTGTTGGTATTTTTTTACGTGAAACAGCAGGTAGGTATTTTATTTTTCGATAGATAACATAATATATTTACGTTTTGATAAAACTTTCTGACGTAAATAGAAATTATATAAAAAGAATACCCAAGCGTTCCACGATACTAAATTAATTGTATCAAACCGTCAAGATTTTTGACCAATTGGAACGTAAGTGCGTTAGGATTTGTTTGCAAACAAAATTAAAATATCATAAATAAAATTTAGATTTTTAATGATGACTTTTCGACTCTCTCTTCACAGTAGGTTTGAAAATGACCTCGCAGAGTAAATAGAAAATATTATACATAAACGTATAAGCAGTAATTACGACAAGATTCGGGCTAGAATACTGAGATTTTTGCTGTGTGAAATTTTCAGTAAACATTCTGAACGCGGAGTTGAGATCGTCGATCCAATTCATTATAATCATTAACATCTAGTAGCGATCATTATCACGATATCCCATCGACCAGAATTAAAGAAACGTGGTCACTCAGCGGACGATGGAGCGAGCTATGCTTGGAGTTTCTCTGCGTGATCAAATCACGAATGAGGAAATCCGCAGACGAACCAAAGTCACTGACATAGCTCAGCGAGTCGCGAAGCTGAAGTGGCAACGGGCAGGCGACATAGTTCGAAGAGCCGATGGACGTTGGGGCCCCAAGGTGCTGGAATGGCGACCCCGCACCGAAAAGCGCAGTGTTGGCCGACCCCCCACTAGGTGGACCGAGGATACCAAGGGGGCTGCAGGGAGCCGCTGGATGCTGGCGGCTCGAGTTTGTTGTGCTTGGAAGACGTGGACATATGTCCAGCGGTGGACGTCTATCGGCTGATAAGGTAAGGTAAGGTAAGGTGGTCTCAGCTATATCCCCTTTTCTATAAAGCCTGGCCAGCTGGCCTATTCACTATTATGGTCCTTATTATCAACCTATTCAAATAAACATCAAATCAATTGACAAAATATAATTTAAGAAACTGTGTGATATCCACCAGTAAGCACCGGATGACATTTGTTACATAGAATCTCAATTTCGTATATGTCAACTAGCATCCGTCAAAGATGGTGAATTAGCCAGCTGGTGGAAGGTAAAGTTGGTAATATTGTAGGGGGGTAATCACTGAATCTACTGGACGGATTTTGAAAATTCTTTTACTAATAGAAAGTCACGTTACTTGTGAGTGTTATAGGCTATCCTTTATCCAAATATTCCCACGGGAACGGGAACTACGCGGGTGAAACCGCGGGGCGTCTGCTAGTGCTTAATAATCTTGGAGGAAATTTATTATCATTATTCTTTAATCAAGTTGCAATTGATATACAGTGTAAACAGTCGATTGGACCCCGTTGCGGAGCGAAGATTAATGTGAGGCGAAATGAAATATTTATCGACGGGCGGAATTTATCGGCCCGCGGACTTTGCCACTGGGTCATTTGACCACCACCAAGGTGCATTCCGACGATTATGCGGTTGGGATACGGAATTTCTAAATCAAAACTTTAGGAATAGGGTTAAGGCTTCCGATACGTACAGCAAAAATTGGAATTTCCTTCCGGCGTCTATTTACTGTCTGTGTTTTAAATATCAATACCTTGAAGATAAGTCTAATAGTAAATAGCGTAGAATAACAACAATCAAGAGCCGTGATAGTGGATATGACCTCTGCCTCCGATTCTGGAGGGTGTGGGTTCGAATCCGGTCCGGGGCATGCACCTCCAACTTTTCAGTTGTGTGCATTTTAAGAAATTAAATATCACGTGTCTCAATCGGTGAAGGAAAACATCGTGAGGAAACCTGCATACCAGAGAATTATCTTAATTCTCTGCGTGTGTGAAGTCTGCCAATCCGCATTGGGCCTATTTGGTCTAACACCTCGCATTCTGAGAGGAGACTCGAGCTCAGCAGTGAGCCGAATATGGGTTGATGACGAACAACAATCATCTACACACCTCAAATTGTCATATACCTACTTAAAATTGTGTTTTACCTAAATACGACTGAAAGCTTTCTCATGAGACAACAAGCACTTACAAATAGAACAAAGGACATTCCTTTGTATAGTCCCAGAGCCTCCAGTAATAATAAGGCCAGCATTTAAGCAGCACACCCACACCGAGTTTCATGACAGAGCAAACGTCACAACTGCAACTTCTATAAAGTTCATTATGAGCTCGGGAGACGAGATTGCCACAACTCGGCACTATCTCAACACATTAAAAGTAGATTTGTCTTTACTGCACCGCCGCTAAACATTATGAACAAACACATTTATTGCATACAGTAAAGGTAGGTGCACACGTAACCGCAAGCTTAGATAACTTGTGTGAACTAAAAACCGCTGTTTCAAAAGCGTAGATTCATTCCGTTCATGTAAGAATACTGAGATAAAAGATTGGGATTGCTATTTATCTTTATCTATCTCTGTGCCAAAATTTATCCTCATCCAACTGCAATCCTGATATAGTCAGAAACATCCATCCACCCAATCAATCATTTACATCTATAATATAAAAATGAATCGCTAAATGTGTTGTTAAGCGGAAATTCTCGAGAATGGCTAAACTGATTCGGCTAATTCTTTTTCTAGAATATTCCTCGAAGGACGACGATGAATTTTACGGAGTTTTTTCAAGGTAAGGGTAGGATGGGGCTAGGGAAGGTTAGGGGTAGGAGTAGGGCAGAAGCGCACATAAGTCAAAGCGAAGTTTGACCGGATCCGCTAGTTAACACTAAAATTAGTATTAGTAAGGCTAGTTTGTGTGTATTTTTTATTCGATGTTATTATTAATCAGCACGGATTACAACTTCATCTAACATCCTGTCGTTATAATCCGATTGCCGGTAGATAGTTATTATTTTTGAGTGTAAGTACCTACTAAGTAAGTACTCTGTAATACTTACATCACAGAATGAATACTTACAATTTATTCTGTGATGTATGTCTAACTTTTTCACACAATGTTGCCAAAAGCTATTTTATCAACTTCATACAAATGACTTCTTCTCAAACAAGACGATTTTTAAGGCTTATTTATATTTTGATTCATTAATAGAGTTACTACACAATAATTTCAAAGATAATTGTGAAATCAACTTATTTCAAATAAATAGATTTACTTTAAATTTAATATCGCAGTATCTAACGTGTGCACCTACCTTAACGCCACCGTATTCCTAACTTTGTACTATACATGGCTGAGTTAACTTGAAAGGAGTGGTTTGTATGGGAATTAGTTCCAACGGAAAAGATGTTTGCAGGTGTTATAATATAACAGTGGCTTCAACAAACAACTGTTTCATATTTAATATTTAATTAAAGATAGATAGACAGAAAAATAGTTTATTTAACACATACACACAATACACGGAAGACAACAAATAAATGTTTAAAATAAAGGAAACTAAAATTAAAAGATATTAAATAAAGCTAAAGATGATGAGTGTATAGCTTAGTGAATTGTTCGTAACACTCCCAATGGTCCGCGCGGGCCGGGAGGGGGCTAGCGACGCCTGACTAGGTTTTTCATCCTCCTCCTAACAAATTAGTCCGCTTCCATCTTAAATTGCATCATCACTTACCAGCAGTTGAGATTGTAGTCAAGGGCTAACTTGTAAAGAATAAAAAAAAAACTTCATACCAACGCAGTACTTCCCTGTGCCCCGCGCGTACGACTTCACACCCGCGCAGTCCTTTGCCCCCGTCGCCCGAATATTATAGGAGTGTCATCAACAAACTTTCCAAGCTATAGTACCAAAATGGTCACCACTCAGCATGTGGTACATATATTAACCAATTTATATGAATAGCAAGTATAAGATTGAACCGACGATATCAAGTGGGTTACAAGGATCCCCTGGATGCAGGGTGTTCAAGATCGTATTGTTTGGAAGCCCTTACAGGAGACCTATGTCCAGCAGTGGATGTCAGTCGGTTGACATTGATGATGACGGTGATGATAATGATGACGATGATGATGATGATGGCTCACTGTTGAGCACGAGTCTCCTCTTAGAATAAGAGAGATAAGGCTAATAGTCCACCGCGCTGGCCCAATGCGGATTGGCAGACTTCAAACACGCGTTAGGACGTAGGTCCGGATTCGGACCTAAGGCCTTCGAAACGAAGGCCACTAGACTATCCCGGCTTGATGTTATAAACAGTATTTATTTATAAAACAAGTTCAAAGTAAGTAAGGAATGAACATAGAGAGGTCGATTACGAAGCAAAGTATTTTAACTTTAAAGTTTTATCCCAGAGCGGCTTAGAGTTTGCAACTAAGTTTATTTAGTGTACAGTTTTCCAGTTATATTGTCTGTAGATATATAACTGACATAATGGTCCACACCCAAGGGTGCACTGTTACTCGAGCAATGCATGCCGACAACCAACTTGTAGCAAAGACTTATATTTTGTTAGAACCGCTTATTCATGCAATTGTGAAATTCAAATGTGTATTTTTTGGTTTCTGACATGAGTGTTATTTATACTAATGTATAAAACTGAAGAGTTCGTTTGTTTAGTTGAACGCACTAATCTAAGGAACTATTAGTCCGATTCCGATGTTAGATATCGAGGAAGGTTATATGCTATATTGTCCCCGTATTTCTACGGGAATGGAAACCACGCGGGTGAAACCGCGCGGCGTCAGCTAGTTTAGTGATAGAGAAAAAGTAAACGAAATCATTTTAATCACACGCACCATTAGAGACGGACGAATAAATAAATAAGCGAATATTTATTATAGATGGACGAAAGCATAAACAAATCAATAACACGCAACGTAATAAGATTTAGTGTTTGGCACTAAGCTTACGGTCACACTTGATTGCACGACTAGCGGCATCTTGCAAAATTCAATCCGTGTAAAAGGTAATAGGAATGGGTACAACAAAAATCAACCTACAGGGACCGATATCATATCCTTTCGGTTTTTAAATTATTGTGAAATGGATCATCGAAGAAAACAGACGCTACTTCAAAACCCAACCCGAAGCTCCTCTTCTCCCCAGGCATGGTAAATGGAGAAAAAGTTTGCAATTAAAACTAATCGCTTACTGTTTCCCATTCTGGCATGGGAACCTTTAACCGGTTTACTATTGTCTAAGTGTCTGCAGTAAAAGTCGTCGCGACGCGCGACTTAAATGGGCTATCGTAGCTGCCGATCAGAGCTGCAATTACTTACACATTAGTGTCACAGGCGCACGCAATATCGCGTGAGTCGTTCATCCCCGTTTAATTGTTGCTCTTGTTGATAAATAATTAGATGTTTTGTTGTTAACAACTTGATTTTTACAGAAAAGTATTAGAAATAATTTGAACTGCCTAATTTATTGTTTTATCGTCTTACTTCAACATAAAGCAATGATGAATCTTTTAATTCTAAACTTAGGAAGCTAATTCATAGTGCAATTAAAATCAACCATTAATTGTTTCTTATTCTGACAGTCATCTAGCCTTCCATTGCCTACAAAGTGCTTGCAATAAAAGTCGCCGCGACGCGCGACCGAGCTGCCGATCGGAGCGGTAATTACTTTTAAATTAGTGTCACAGGCGCACGCAATATCGCGTGAGCCGTTCATCCCAGTTTGATTGTTACTCTTGTAATAATTGCGACGTGCTTTATAGTATAACTTCTTGAGTTCGTAGACTGAAATAACACTTAATTAGACTAATCCACCCGATTCTGTTGTTTTTCTCGTGAATTTCAAAAAAATTATATCTAACTTCTATATGGGTATTCCACTGTGCAATTAAAATCAACCACTAACTGTTTCCTATATCCTATTCTGACATAAGAACCATTAACACGATTTCAATTGCCTATAAAGCAATAAGTCGCTGCGACGCGCGACCGAGCTGCCGATCGGAGTGGTAATTACTTTTAAATTAGTGTCACAGGCGCACGCAATATCGCGTGAGCCGTTCATCCCAGTTTGATTGTTACTCTTGTAATAATTGCAACGTGTTGGTTGTCTACCTACTCAAGTTCGTAGACTGAAGTAACATAACATACT
The DNA here is from genome assembly GCF_947172395.1 of Bicyclus anynana. Classification (NCBI taxonomy): domain Eukaryota; kingdom Metazoa; phylum Arthropoda; class Insecta; order Lepidoptera; family Nymphalidae; genus Bicyclus; species Bicyclus anynana. The sequence continues at coordinate 5,328,623 of NC_069099.1, forward strand.
TTTAATTAGACTAAATTCATTGTTTTTCTCGTGTATTTCAAAATTATATGAGTAGAAAATTTATATTTAACTTCTATATGGATGTTGCTAATCCACTGTGCAATTAAAATCAACCACTAACTGTTTCCCATTCTGACGTGAGAACCTTTAAGTCGCTTTCAATTGCCTATAAAGCGTTTGCAATAAGTCGCCGCGACGCGCGACCGAGATGCCGGTCGGAGTGTAATTACTTACACATTAGTGTGACAGGCGCATGCAATATCTCGTATGAGCCGTTCTTCCCCGTTTAATTAATACTTTTGTTAAAAAATAATAATTATGTGTTTTGTAGACTCAAGACTCACATTTACGAGTAATTTAGTAATAGGAGTGCTTTAAAATACATATTTCTTCTTCTTCTTCTTAGGGTGCCTCTCCGACTAGCGAAGGTTGGCAGTCAGTTTCTTGAACTATCTCTATTCTTCAACAGTCTCTATCCTTCTCAAGACGAAATAATTGTGCGGCGCTAGCGATCCCGATCCACTCTCTGATGTTTCTCAGCTAAGACTTCTTCCTGCGACCAACGCCTCTTCTACCAGCGACCTTTCCTATCAAGATGAGCTATAGAAGCTCGTATCTCTCTCTTCACGCTTCTGATTGACGCGTCGCAGAACTTTGGCATTCGTCACTTTGTGAGTCCAACTGATAGCCAGCATGCGTCTAAACGCCCACATTTCGAACGCTTCTATACGTTTCCTGATATCCTCTTTTACTGTCCAGGCTTCACATAAATACATATTTATTTCTACCTAATTCATTGTTTTTTACCTTCTCCTACCTTAAATATAAGAAAGAAAGAAAATATCTTATAATTCTACACTAAGGAAACTAACAAAGTCTCAACACCTCTTTCTAACACGATAATTTAGAAAGAGATAGCGACGAAATAAAGAATATTTCTACTGGTAATGGGCTATTATTGTAAAAAGACTAATAATGATAAATGATATGATATAAAATAAGAGTATTATGATAAAGTATGTGTTATGAGCGTAATATAATTTTATTTGTTCATTAAAATTGTACGATAATATATAAAATTAAATGGCAATTAATAAGCATTAATAAACCATTCGTTCGTGTATTAATATAATTCATTCGTATTACTATTTTATGGTACTTACACAATTAAACGCCTCTCCCGACCGAATTTCGGTCACAGCGGCCAATCACATTTTGAGATTAACCACTTGGATTTTATAGTGCACAAGTGTGTGCATATTGGTGCACTTGTTAATTCCCCCACTCTCATATAAGACAGGCCTACACGTGGTAGAGAGAACAGACGCAAACCGACGGCTTATACGTGCTATCTGAGGCAGAATGGTATCGTCGTCGTCGTTATCAACCCATATTCGGCTCACTGCTGAGCTCGAGTCTCCTTTCAGAATGAGAGGGGTTAGGCCAATAGTCCACCACGCTGGCCCAATGTGGATTGGCAGACTTCACACACGCAGAGAACTAAGAAAATTCTCTGGTATGTAGGTTTTCTTACTATGTTTTCCTTCACCGTTTGAGACACGTGTTATTTAATTTCTTAAAATGCACAAAACTGAAAAGTTGGAGGTGCATGCCCCGGACCGGATTCGAACCCACCACCCTCCGGAATCGGAGGCAGGGGCAGGATGTCCACTGGGCTATCACGTACCTACACAACTACCACACAATGGTATACCAACACTAATTACTTCTTAACTCAAGATTTCTATAGAGATTAATCTAGGGAATATCTCAATATTTTATTATTGGCTTTAGACAGGATTAGAATCGAGAACATCATCGAATCACCAGTCGAACTAGTTAAACAAGGGACTAATGAAAAAAAAATATTTTTAAAAACGCCTAATTTCCTCCTTTCTTTCCAAACTATTTTATTTTATTTATTTTAATTTTATTTCTTTTCGATTGTAGTCAAGGGCTAACTTGTAAAGAATATAAAAACAGACTACTTCAGTATTTTAGTACGAACAATTTTTGGATTTACTGCCCAAAAAATGTTCGTACTCGATTAAAGAAAAGTAAAGTAGTCCGGACTAGGCCTAAACGATACACTGTACTAGAAGTTGTTACGAAAATAATTCAAATCGCGCGGATCGAACCTTAACCCCACATATTTAATAATTCCAACACCTTAACCATTCAGCTATCGAGTCTTTAAACTACGTGGTATACGTACGTGATGAACGGCGTAATAAATAACAGAGTAATTCGTGCTAATATCTCAAATCGAGCGCAAATTCAGCGGAATTAGTGGGAAGACAATAATTTGCGGGCGCGTGCTCCGTGAGGCACGTGCTCCGTGAGACACGTGATTGCGTATGACGTGGTTGCGTGCGCACGTACTAGTACGTGTCACGTCGGTATCCACCCTTTGAATACCTTTGGCTTATAATTTTCGTGGTTCAAATTACCGTTTATCCTCCTCAGATGGTTAAATTTGATGTGTAGTACATATCCATATTAATACAATAAATGTGAAAGTGTTTGTTTGCTCTTAACGTCATCATCATGATCATCATCATCATCATCATCATCATCATCATCATCATCATCATCATCATCATCATCATCATCATAATGTCAGCCGATGGACGTCCACTGCAGGACATAGGCCTTTTGTAAGGACTTCCAAACATCACGATACTGAGCCAGCTGAGTTCTTAATAAAACCTTAATAACTAAAGTTATTGTCATGAATATGTAGGTACACAACACTTTGATAATTTTACAGTAAAAACGTAATACTTTACTTAATGGAAAAAAATTGTTAACGTCTCATCTATCTATACTAATATTACAAAACAGAAGAGTTTGTTTGTTTGATTGAAAGCGCTAATCTCAGGGACTACTGGTCCGATTTGAAAAATTCTTTCAGTATTAGATAACCCATTTATCGAGGAAGGCTATAGGCTATATATTATCCCGTATTCTACAGGAACGGGAACCACGCAAGTGAAACCGCGCGGCGTCAGCTAGTTCATAATAAGTACACTATACGTTAGTAGGTGTAAAGTAAAGGGTTAATACGAGTACTTTGCAACTCGAAAAAAAATCTGCTAGGTAAAATCTCTCAAGGATAGATAGATAAAGGAAGCCGTGAGCAATATTTAGTATTTTATAGTTAAACTATGGTCAATTCTATTGCATTTGCAATTTGTAACTAATACTTTGTACAACCTTTACGACTAGCCTAAAACGGAAGCAACGTTGCAAATTGAATTAATCTTACTTAATAAACCACAAATTATTTATTTAAATATCTCAGAGTAATCTTTTAACATATGTCACTTAAAGAAAATCTCAATGATAATCAGACCAACCAAAAACAGTTTAAAAGTGACAGCTGATACGTATCGTCTAAAGCACAACTGAAATTTCAAGACACAACTAAAAAACACGGGGCCCTGCCAGAAAATTGGTTCCAAATATTCCAAAAACAACCAAGAAAGTGTTAAGCTAACAATCCACAAGCCGATCTGCATACCACTGCATATGACATATGTCGTTAACATTGGTCCGCACACAGAGGGGTAGAAATCCAGGCCTACCGTCGCACAATTCATGTCCATACATATTCAAACGCGCCGGGACCTGACGGCTATAATAATCATATGCGATAACGTTGCTACACAAAGCTGTTAATCTGGACTAGTTTTGTGTCAACTGAATAATCGTCTGAATTCTGTATATTGTATTCTCAAATTCTTGCATTATAATTACTGTCACTGCACTCATTCATCATTAACAACCCATATCCGGATCACTGTTGAGCAAGAGTTTCCTTTCAGATTGAGAGAGTTTAGGCTAATAGTCCACCACGCTGGCCCAATGCGGATTGGCCGACTACACACACATAGAAAATCAAGGTAATTCTCAAGTACACACGTGATATTTAACTTCTTAAAATGCGCATAACTGGAAAATTGGATATGCATGGCACTAGACTATCACGAATGATTCTTTAACACTTACAATACTTATTTGTGTCCAATAATCCGATCTTTTATATTCTATGACATGTTAGCTCTTGACTACTATCTCACCTGATGTTAAGTGACAATGCAGTCTAAGATGGAACCGGCCTTTTTGAAAGAGGTACAAGATTATTCTACCCATGCATCTAGACGGTTTTTACGCGGCATCGTACCGGAACGCTAAGTCTGGTCATTCCTCTTTGCCCGTCGGGTGGTAACTAGCCACGGGCTGAAGCCTACCACTAATACTATTTGGGAATAAAATTTATTTAAGAAGATTATTTGATAGATCTGGGTGACCTTGCTTACTTGCTCGGGTTCACAGGCTTTCGCGGAGAACAGCAATATAAACCAATCTATGCAATATTCTAGAAAGGGTTTACTTTGACAACAAACAATATACTCGTGAATGCAACGCCCATCCATAGTGTTCGCGCCATTATCAAAGATGCACTTTGATCTTTGTAACGTAACGTTCCTATAAAGGTGAGTTTACACTTGACGAAGAAAGAGATCTAGAGCAAGAGAGTTATTCCTTAAACATCGAAAATCGGTTTACCAATGAGAGCATGTTACGCTCATGCGAACACGCTTTTGGATATTTGTGATCAGTCTAACGAAACAATGTAGGTTTAGACATGAAAACAAACTACAAATACAAAACTTATGAGAATGACATTCGTCAACGATAGGTCACGTGATCAACAAGAAATCGGTGATATCATACCCATACTTTATTTAATTTTCGAACCTATAGAATTTCGAAAGAGAATCGATATGTAACTAGAGCGACTGTTTTAAAAATGCTTGTAGGTGAGTACCGTCTCACAAAACTTGCAAGCATTTTTTAAATATTTCATAAAAGTATCCCGAATGTAGGCAGAACAGACAGAATATAATATTGATTTTAGATAATTAGATCCATAAAACTATAAAATTACATGACAGCAATAAAGTTTTAACAACCTAATGTTAGACATGTTAGTAGATTACAACAACTACTTACAAGCTAAATAAAAAATATTATGTCAGTGATACTAAAATGGTAGATACTGTCCATTTTTACTTACCATTTTTGAAGCAGTGTGAGTGCATATGCAAGTGCACATTTGAGATTAATGCATAAATATTTAATGAGATCATGTTTAGAATATTATTTTTCTGTTTACGGCAATAAAGTTTGAGGGAGTAGAGATAGAATGAGCATTCGCTCGTTCGATGTAAATGCGCCTTAAGGACAATAATCGTCGCAAGAAACGTCGTGACGCAAGAAACCATCCCACGTTTATTGCATACATTACATTACAATGCAATCGTGTGGCCTTTGATGTCCCGTTGTATCCGATTCATCGTGTAAAGGTGTTGGGAGTATTGCTATTTGTGCCTAAAGATATTGTGTGACATACTCGTAATAAGTGACATTTACCACGATGGCAATAGTTTAGTTGACTCATATCAAATTTAATATAAACAATATTAATTCCGTATAGTACATGGAATAAGGGTCCGAAATAAATCGATATTATTTACTAAAAGTTAAGGATTTCTTATAAAACTTAATTTAAATATTACGCGGGTGTCCGCTTGTTTGATATAAAACACTTTACATCTAATAAAAAGATGGGTGAAGGTCGTTTCTAATACGATTCTTCTATTATAATTCTACACTAATCTATAACTAATAACTCACTAATATTATAAAGAGGTAACGTTTGCGGTGTTGTAGGGGTTAATCTCGGGATCTACTGAACCGATATTGAAATTTCTTTTACCACGTCATTTGTGAGTATCATAGGCTATAAATTATCCCTGTATACTCACAGGAACAGGTACTAAGCGGGTAAAACCGCGGGGCGTCTGCTGGTACAATATAACCGAGTGTTAGCGGGCACTTTTAACCTTTATACAAGTGACTACAAGTAATAAGTGTTGCCATGTATTAGGTAACAAACACGTCTTGGCGAATAGACACTAACACAATAAACAATGGCGAATGACCTCGTCTGAGTTAAGTGCTAACGTGACAAACGATTTTTTCATGTTTCTGACTAATTACCTCTAAAGGCATGTACACACGAGATATTCATCAATGTCACTTTCGCAAATTTATTTATTTATTTATTTATTTACTTAAACAGTACCCGGAAAGACATTACAGTTGCCCAATTCGTCTTCCCGGGCTATAAATATACATTATATTTTTTTATAATTACTAACAAAACAGTACAGGCTTGTTATATCTACCGTGGTACAGGTGATACACAATTTACTAACTACAACAAAAATAACACTTCAAAAAATTACAAACTACAATAAAAATAACACAAAATAGAAAAGAAAGAAAGAAAGAAATACTAATTAAAACACAAAAACATTAATCAATAATAATAATAACATACATATCAATTTAATAAAATAGGAAAACGAATCTCCTATACCTACTCCATTAATAATAATTTAATGGTTTTTATAAGTATCGGCGGTGGAGAGTGATAGACGTCCAATTCCAAATTGTTACCAGTTAGATCATTGAGCAGGCGCAGCGCCAGCGCTACCGGTGCGTGCTGAGTCACTTTTGTTCTACCACGTGGTATAGCAAACAAATTTCAATGGATAAGTTGTAATTACATACCACAATAATCTTTAGTCTCTTAAAATGGTGGTCATTTGTTTTTGAAGACTAAGAACATTGTCTTTAAACATAATGGATATTTCCAATAACTAAGGGAAAATCCCAAGCTATGAGTAATTGCGCCAATTTGTACAAACTATTCAGTATTTCATCATCATTATCAGCTAATTTACATCCACTGTAGTACGTTGACCCTTTGTACGAACTCTCAAACACCATAGTCCTGAACCACTATCCAGTATCCAGCGAGTCCATAAGGTCTAGCTAGGACTACTTTAGTACTATAGTCGAGTACGGACGATTTTGGAGCAGTAAATCCAAAAATAGTTCGAACTCGACTAAAAGAGGCTAAGGCTAGACTCGCTTGATTAAATCAGTTCACCTAGTGGAGCGAAGGATGGTGCGAAGTCGCAATTCCGACTACATAGGACCCCAACGTCAATCAGCTTTGTCAATTATATACCCAATTCAATTATATACTTATTAATCGTCAATGAAATAAAAGTTACAGATAATCGAGACGTGCGGAGCGCGTCAGCGGAATTCCAGAGAATGACTGCCAACAAAGCGACAAGGAATACCTATATACTTTACATGAACCAAGGCTACCTTTGTCTCTTTAATAACTCGAAATCCATTTAATTCTATAAGCAATCTTTAAAATGTATATAATACCCAAATTCTATAAATTATAAACATTACATACATACATTAATGCTCAAGATTTGACTTGGCTAGTTTTTAAGCATTTATAAATAACAAGCTGACGCCGCGCGGTTTCACCCGCGAGGTTCCCGTTCCCATAGGAATACGGGGATAATATATATATATATACTTTAGCCTTCCTCAATAAATGGGCTATCTAACACTGAAAGAATTTTTCAGATCGGACCAGTAGTCCTGAGATTAGCGCGTTCAAGCAAACAAACAAACAAGCTCTTCAGCTTAATAATATTTAGTATAGTATGTTTTTGTATTGTTTAATTGTTTTTTGTATATATAGTATATACTTGATATCATACATTATGTTGTACCTATGAATTAATGGATATCTAAAGCTAAGAGGCGTACATAATATGTAAAAATTGTGAAAGTTGTGAAAATCTTTTAATAGCTAAGCATTAACCTAATTTATCAATGTAAATAAATGTAAGCATGAATTTAATGTACTAGCGGTTGGTTTTTCTTAATAAATAAATAAATAAATAAATAGATTTATTTCGTTTTCAAATTCTTTTAATGCCACTTGTCCTAAAGCTTTACAATCTCTTACCTAGTACGTACAGATTTCGTATCCGGGTAAAAATTAAAGGTACGTGTACACCGAACATTAAAAAGTAAACACGGCAACATACACAATACACTCCGTGACCGATTGGACAGCTCAATTCGTTTCAGCGACTAAATAGCCAGAATTACGGCTGTCTGTACACCGTTCCGACATGTCCAATTACGAGGCTCGACCAATGATATTTTATACTATTAGATACGGCACTGGCACGACGAAACTGGGGCGCCCAGAGGGCCTAGTGGTAGTTTGATACTGTTACTGTCACGTAACGTAAACGCGAATTTCTAAGGAATTGAAACAGCGCCATCTAGTGGCACTACTGCACAACTGTTTCAATCCCATATAAATTTACGTAAACGTCAACGTGATAACAGTATTAAAATATTGAAAACTCCCACTAGGCACACAGTTGTCTTAATTTAATTTAGTCGCATAATAAACAATGAAAGTTATTTAAACACTAAACTATAACATGCCCAGGAGTATGAAGAATAATGAGATAATATCTTAGCATTCCATGGATTCAACGTGCAGGTGCCGGGTCTATCACGTGGTAGAGAGAAAAACACTGAGCAAAGTCCAGAACTCGTACCGAGTTTCGTTAAAATCCGTCGAGTAGTTTTTGTTTCTATAATTTTACTGATTGCAATTTTTGCATCAGTATCGATCACTAATAACCACCTGATAGTTATTTTGTAAACATATTTCATGTACAGAATTGACCTCTCTACAGATTTATTATAAGTATAGATAGAGTTATGTGTTTAAGAAGTGTAAAACTATATATTTACGTAAATACTATGATGTAAGTAATAACAAAGTTGTGGATGTGTGCGCTCAGTGGAGTAGCTGAGTTTAAAACAATTTTTTCGGTGATTTTGTAGGCACATGACATATCTAATAGTATAAAATATCATTGAGCTTGACCGAATTATACACGCCATTTTAATGTTGAAATCCTTTTGCATACGAGAGAAACTATTTCATATATTAAATAGCTTTTGTTTGAGTGGATCGCTCTGTACCCCAAGAGGCAGTGGCGTGAACAAGTTCTTCAACTAAGATAGTACTACGCAAAAATTGTACTAATACAGATTTTTAATGAATTCTTAGGGTGTGCAATGCATTTTCGCATCTATGAGGTGCGCGGCACTACCCATGAAGCGAAGAGTATGTCAAGTCGATGACCCTGCACCTTATAGGGCTGCGACAATTATAGAATACACGGACATCTGTGTAGATACCTAATCCTTGCACTCATCCGTTGTTGTTCTTTCGTCATTATCTCGAGAAGACAAATAGACCAATAGCGCCGAACCGCAAATATTGCTCTCCCTCTCTCTCTTACTTTGCGTTGGGACGAAAGAGAGAGCGGTATTTCTGTTTCGGCTATATTTATTTCTAATGAGAATAGTATAGTATATCTTGTTTCATGTGTTTTAGTTTTAAACATCATCTAATCGAAAGTATCTTTTCGTTGCTTTAGAAAATAAATAATAAATAAATTAAATAGATATACTTAAACAATACACTTTCACTATCTAGCCCCAAAGTAAGCATACAGATTAGCTTGTGTTATGGGTACTAAGATAGTTGATATTATAATATTCATATAAATTTATACAGGAAGAAATTTTTTTTAGTACAGATATTTTTATATTTTGTACATAAACAAAATTTAATGATCACGTATTTTTTCTTTTTTTTTTTAACTCAAAAATAACAAAGTTATCGTTAGCTAAAGTTTAAACATTTAAACAGAATTTGAGGGTCACCCTATCGCTGTACTAAGTAATAGCACAGTAATAGGCAACTACAAAATCAGCTGGTAGGTACTAGGTTAGCGAGCGCCCGCGCCGAGGGCCGTTGACCTTTCTACGTTTATTTATTTTTGTACCTATTATTTTTTATAATAATTAAAGGTCGTCACTTTTGAGTTGAGTATCGATTTTCCCTTCATACTTTATTGGGCTTAGGACCATCAATAATGCGTAGTAATTATAATAAAAATTAAAACAGAGACTATAAAAATTATGAACTTTCGATTGGAATAATGAAATACAAATGATGATTATTATTACGCAAACCGAAGCCGAAGCGATATGACTACTGCCGGTATTTCTTTGTCGGCGTCTTACAAAGTGCCGCCAGCAGTTGCGCAGTTTGTTTGGGAATGTGTCCATTATTTTGTTATTTCTGAGACATAAATTGAAAAAAAAATTTACATAAAATGTATCGAACTGTTTGTAGATTTATGTTCTATTAATGATACAGAACCACGAAAAAAAATGTCCGCACTAAAGTCCGAATCACCCTGTATACATATAAATACTTACACACAGACACTGGAAAAAAATCCATGCACATCACACAGATATTTTCCAGTTGTTTGAATCGAACCCACGGCCACTGCAGAAAGCAGGGTCACTACCCACTGCGCCAACGGCCGTCAAATTCAGAACATGAAGTTACAAAATAAGAATCAGCAGTTACAAAGTTCCAATACCAGTTGGTTAGATTAGATTGCCAAATGATCTGATAGTGGCAACACCTAGGGGGATTCATCCTGAGGAGAACAAAGCGGTATTTCCCCTATTACCGTAATGCGCCGGCTAAACTTGACTGATTACGTTCCCGGGGGAGGAATCTTTTTAACTCCGCAGCTGGATTTTACTGGAGTCCGGGGATTTTGTCCGTAATGAAAGTACTAGGTGTGGTTTTGGAGACGATGCTCGGTTTACACTAACAGCCAGTTTCTTCATGTAAAGCTGAAGTAACAGCAAAAGTAGTAAGTAGTAAAGAAGACTTTATTTTTCAGTGAATAAGACCGTCACTTTTGATTTATGACGTTACTTTGACTGTTACTTGCGATGAAGAAACTGGCCGTAAGTGATGGCAAACGTGCGAAAGTTGCATCTGTAGTTATTATTAAAATAAATTCGAGGAAAAGATAAATACTCTCTTGTGTCATCATCATCAACCCATATTCGGCTCACTGCAATTAGAGGGGTTAGGCCAACAGCCCATCACGCTGGCCTAATGCGGATTGACAGACTTGACACACGCAAAGAATTAAGAAAATACATATCATCTTTTTGATGGCCTCCGTGGCGATATGCGCGGTGGATTTACAAGACGGAAGTCCGATCCCCGGCTGGGCCGATTGTGATTTTTTTTAATGGTCCAGGTCTGGCTGGCGGGAGGCTTTGGCCGTGGCTAGTTACCACCCTACCGGCAAAGACGTACCGCCAAACGATTTAGCGTTCCGGTACATCATCATTACCATCAGGTGAGATTGTAGTCAAGGACTAACTTGTAAAGAATATATAAATAAAATCTGTATAAAACTTGAATAATATTTATTTTACATTATTCAACGTCATTGATATCGAAGATCGAGTGGTGACCTGTGGCATTAAAGAGATTCCGCGGTAAAGTGATCAGTCTAGTTCAACCGAGCATTACAGTAATGGGGGCCACCGCTTTGTCCTCCCGAAGGCGGAATTACGCGGTATCAGATCCTTTGCTACCTAAATCCCGTGTAATGAAGTCTATCGGAAAGAAATCCTAATGATTTCGCTTGACAAATTGCTTGCAAGATTACGTTTTCATGTTCTTAGTAGGCCGTCAAACCTTAGATAATATGCAGTCAATATAAATTAAAAAAAAAAACACTATTAAAAATTTATAAAAAAAAATTCAACCCTCCCGCTGCGGGACATTTGAGTGTCCAAACAACCGGTGGTCAGGGCTCCAGAGTGAGGAACCTCCTCACAATACGCACCGTCTCAAGAATCACTGCCTTTTGTATTCGACTCTCTATCTTCTATAGCTTCTTCTAATCCAACAATTATTATTAGAAGGCGGTGAAATCAGCCTTTAGTGTGTAATTATTATTTTTTAAAGAATATTTGCCATATCTTTTAAATATTACAAATATTCTCATTTGCCTCGAACTAGCCGTGAAAGACTGTATTAGAAGTGGTTACGACATTTTTACAACGAGGCGGAGATCGAACCACACCCATCGGTGTTGAGTCCGATCGCTTTACCGTTGAGCTATTGAGGTTCTAATTAAAAAAAAGTTATTATTGTTATTTAGGTCTAGCTGCTGCTGGCTGTCTGTGAGCCTGGTAGTTGCTTTTATTAAAAAAAAAATTCTAAAGCTCCGATTCGGTCTCACCGTAGATAATGATCCGAGTCCAAACAAAACGGCTTGCTAACGCTAACGACGGCTCGTCTTACCTGAAAAGAAGAAACACTGTCATTAAAAAACATTGAACAATGAACACGAGACGAAATAAACAACTCCTCAGGAAAATACACAAACCCTACAGAAACGTAAAGGTGAGAAATGAGACAAGCACAAGGTTTGACGAGATCTGGCGCAGTTGCTAGTGACGTGGTGCTCAACAGAGAGCTTCTGGGTTCGATTACCAGCTCTGTTCAATTCATGATATTGCATTTTATAAACTTTGACAGTTTTCTTCAATTCTTTTATTGAATATTTAATTTAATAGATTTACTACTCGGTATAGGGTTATTATAATAAATTGTTTTTTTAAGTTAAACGCATTTTTTATAAGTCTATAATCCTGACATACGAGTAAGCCCTCATTCGCACGAGAGTTTTTTTATCGGGCGTTTAAAAAGCGTTCAAATACGTTAAATGCATTCCCAAGTACAGTCTAGCACCAGCGCTTGGGTGGTCGTGTGCTATCTGCTTGTCGTACCAGTGTAGGAATGAGCCAGTGATTAAATTATCTTATAGTAAGGACGTGTAAGGACCCTCCTTACAAACGCATCGCTATATTAACTCATGTGCGAATGAGGCCCAAGTCCACTGGACTATCACGGCAACATAGTAGAACTAATTTATCGAGCCTGACAATAAGTTGGCAGAGGTAAGGCGCGCGTCAACCCTTCTCTAGGCCGACAGAGCAGTGTTCTACAGAAATTGGTGCGTATTGTGCGAATAATTTATTTTGTATCACTTATGTCAGTATCAAACAATAGGTTAGTGCTATCAAACATTAATACAATACAACCAATAAGTTTATTTAAATATGACTTATATTCATAATATAACTAAGGTAGTAAAGCACTAAGCAGACGCCCCGCTGTTTCAACCGCATAGTTCCCGTTCTCATGGGAATGTGGGGATAAAATAAAGCCTATAGATATGATATAATCACGAGGCAGAGGCAGACTTAAGTTATTGGTGACATAATGTATTTCTGGCATATCCGGCAACTGGTTGGTTACTGAAGGCAAAAGACCGATCACAATGGCAGCACCTGGACGAGGCCTTTGCCGCAAAGAGTTATTAATAAAAGAAAATAAAAAACTTGTAATGCACATATAAAATTATAATACTTACTTAGATTAAGAAGAAATAAAAAGGCTTTTTTAATTTTATTATGCAAACAACGTGGCTTTCTCTTAGTTTCAAAATCAAAAATGTAGGGGTAGGGTATGGTAAAGTAGGGTAGGGTAGAGGGTAGGGTAGTTGAAAGTTTACATCGAGTTTCACGAGGACGAAGTCGCGGGCGTCCACTAGTTTTTAATAAAATAGAACAAAAAGTCTTCAAATCACACTACTATAACAGGAAAGCAATCAAGCAGTGTATTTAATGCCTGATCCTGACCAGATACATGGCAGAAATCAATAGCAACATCTATTCGTAGTATGATATCGTATTACACATCGGTGTGACGGCAATTATAGTTGAACCCGACGGTCAAAGAGGGTCGCGTCACAACAGACACGGGTCGACACGTTTTGTCGCACACCTGAACGTTATATTACTCGCTGTGAGTTTGACAGATAGGAATGACAGGTGCCATTCACATGCCGGCAGGTATAAACTAAACATTAAAGTAAATAAGAGTTGAAAGAGCTGATGGGTGGCAACCCAGCATCCGAAAGCGCAGTGGTGGTCGACCCCACACTATATGGACTGACATCAAGCAAGTTGCAGCCAAGCTATGGATGCAAGCGGCTCAGGACAGTGCTATTTGGAAGTCCCTAAAAAATGCCTGCAGTGGAGTTCCAGCAATTGACGTGAAACAACAGTTTGTACAAAACACAAAATTGCGTTGACAGAAAGAAAGAAAGAAAGAAAATTATTTTATTTCACTTAAAGTACTAAGTAGTAAGTAAGACTGCAAGTATTTACACTTGTTGCGTAACGATTATGTTCGCTGCGTATGTCATTTTTATCTAGAAGTTAGCCCATGAATACAATCTCACCTGAAGGTAAGTGATGATGCAATCTAAGATGGAACCGGGCTGACTTGTTAGGAGTAGGATGAAATCCACACTTCTTTAGATATCTACACGACCGGAACGCTAAATCGCTTGGCGGTACGTCTTTGTCAGTAGGGTGGTAACTAGCCACGGCCGAAGCCATCCACCAGCCAGACCTGGGCCAATTAAGAAAACCTCAATTGGCTCAGCTGGGGATCGAACCCAGGACCTCCTTGTAAATCCACCGCGTATACCACTGCGCCACGGAGTCCGTCAAATGTTACATTACTCCCCGTTACTCCGAACAGTATCAACCTTTAGATGCAGTGAGGACTTTCGTAACTTGGGATTTTTTGTAACTTCCCTTTCTAACCGACTTCAAAAAAAGGAGGAGGTTCTCAATTCGACGCGTGATTTTTTTTTTGTTTGAAAAAGTATATATACCTATTTTCATTTGATTGGTCTCATTTAATTTTCACGAAAATCGGTTTAGTAATTTTGTCTTAAAATCAAAATAACTGAAATACGTCTTTGAGATCGTTTCCATCTTTATGTTAATAAGATTATTGGGTATTCTATATTTTATTTTTATCAAAAAATTAATTTCAATCAATTACCAAATCAAAATTAATCGTTATACGAAATAGGTACCTACTAGCGATAACAGACATCCATAGAAATTGATCTTCATCTCCGCCGAACCCCGTCGCGATGGTATTTTCATGCAGTGCACAAATCTCTCCGAGCATATTACACTTTGATCCCACGCCGCTGCTCCCAAATGCTAATGCGGAGATAAAATTCAATAGAGCCACTCCCGTTACCTTATGCATGACTCGATACCTACTTATAACATTTCTATTACGTATAAAGTTATTCAATATATTCGAATACATTGAATAACTTGAATATCTTTATTCGTAATCAACAAAGTAGGTAAAGAAAGACATTGGCAATAACTTTGTAAACAATGTTGATTTATAAAGTTACTAACTAAGTTTATGTACCTTGATATTTTACTTTCGGAAGACGGTGTGGGTTTGGTTATTATTCAGATGTGCATTTCTGTTTTTGAAACCGAAAGAGCGATAGCGATGAAAGTTGTTATTAAATTATATCATCAAACTGCGTTTCTACATTTTTAAGTTAAAATGTAACCTGGAAAATTGTAACCTAGAGACGCAAAAAAGACCATGGATTTTGTCTAAATCTACCTGTCCTTCTTTTAACATTAACCTCTGAAACTACTTGAAATGAATTATCACGATAATTTGACAAAAAAAAGCGGAAACCTAACTATACGCATTTTGTAATCACGTGCATACCAATTTATTTAAAATATTATTTGAAATAGGTTAATAAAATATTATCAAATTGAATATCGTGCAGGCTTCAATGCAGCTTAGAAACCTCGCAGGGCGTGTTCCATTTGGAATCTACTTCCAAATGCTAATACGATGATAAAATTCAATGGATGTCTCGACGGCATAGACATTTTGAAATTTAATTTTGTAATATCGTAAGACCATTTTCCTATTGAAAGAAAAAACTTACATGAGTTATACTTGACATGTTACATTTTATAGAGTTTTCGACATGCATGATATACATGAAGATATATTTTTTATTCGTTTTATATTAAGTATACGCTAAAGTAAAAGAGATGGTCTATTGCAGGTCCACTCTTGTACCCCGTATCATTAAAATTTAAAAAATTCAAGGGTTATACTAAAATCTAAATAAATGAATAAATCTAACTAAATAAAAAGAAATAATTACAATTAAAAGCCAAGTTTTTGAGTTGTATCAAGATGGCTCCCATACAGCAACTATGACATGACAATTGACAGCAAACGTCAAATCGACTACTGCATTAAAAACGTCATCAATCCGCCATTATTATCCACAGTAATGTTGCATTTCTTGGGAGAGAATTAATATTATTTCGAAAGAATTACAGTAAATTCGTAATCAGAAATAGTTAAAAAAAAATTGTCTTTTATTCCTCCAGGGCATTAATGAGTTTTTATTAACATTAAAAAACTTTTTGCTTGAAAAAGTATATTATAAAATTAATGATTTTTTGACCGAAAAACGATAAATCCGCCTCTCTACTTATCTTATCTTATGTTACGTTAAGTTAAGTTAAGTTTTACTTTGTAGTTACAACACCCTCACAGAGTTCCATTTGTAATAATTATGAAATTTTATTTATGACATGTGGAAATGTAACTTAAATGAATAAATGAAATAAATGAAAATGAAATAGATACAGGGTACAATGACTGATCTTGTGCTCCATACAATTTTGGACCATATCCTTTGTTACTATTTTACATCAATACTTACGAGTACCTATACCTACCTGAATATATTAGTAGCTTAACAAATTATGCTAGCCACTCACCATCCGATAACTGATCGTGTGTTGATCGCGATCGGCATGATATCATGCATATCGCAACCAACACACGATCAGTTTTATCGGCTGTCAAACTGTTACAGCTGCCGGCATGTGAGCTTATTGGATCGTCAGTGACTGACTTTAGATACATTTTAGCACAAAAATTAGGTACATCTAGTAGAAGGACATGGGACATGTTGAACTTAATATCAATAACTATTCAACGCACTTAAGTACCACGTGTTTTACAATGTATAATAATAATTAAACTTACTGGATTTTTTTATAAATAATTTTTTTTTTTCGTGTAAGAGTAAGTGCCGATGGTTATAAATTATAAGCTCATTTAATGCCCTTTGTAACATCAATCAGCCAGACACCAGACAGTCTTGTATCGACCACCGCTGTGAGAGGACGTCTCTAGCACTAATATGAACTGTTATTTGAATTTTTGTGGTAAAGAAACGAGACAAGGCAATACAGTTTCATCATCATCATCATCATCATATCAGCCAAAGGACGTCCACTACAGGACATAGGCCTTTTGTAGGGACTTCCTAACATCACGATACTGAGCCACCTGCATTCAGCGAATCCCTGTGACTCGCTTGATGTCGTCAGTCCACCTAGTGGGGGGTCGGCCAACACTGCGCTTATACAGTTTACCTACGAAAAAAGATGATGAGACGAGTGACGTGATAGCCTAGTGAATATGACGTCCGCCTTTGATTCGGAGAGTGTAGATTCGAATCACCTCCAACTTGTCAGTTGTGTGCATTTTAAGAAATTAAATAGGCATCACGTACATATTTCAAACAGTGAAGGGAAAACGTCGTGCGGTAACCTGCATACATGAGAATTTCTTAATTATCTACGTGTGTGAAGTTTGCGAAGATTCTGAGACTTGGTCGCTGAGTATGGGCCTTATTAGAAGGCTCACAGTCAATCAGCGGGCGATGGAGCGAGCCATGCTTGGGATTTCTCTGCGTGATCGAATGAGAAATGAGGAGATCCGCAGACCAACCAAAGTCACTGACATAGCTCAGCGAGTCGCAAAGCTGAAGTGGCAGGCCACATAGTTCGAAGAGCCGATGGACGTTGGGGTCCCAAGGTGCTGGAATGGCGACCCCGCACCGAAAAGTGCAGTGTTCGACCCCCCACTAGGTGGACTGAGGATATCAAGCGGATTGCAGGGAGCCGCTGCAGGTTGCAGGGATGCTGGCGGCTCGAGACCATTGTGCTTGGAGGTCCATGGAAGAGGCCTATGTCCAGCAGTGGACGTCTATCGGCTGATAAGGTAAGGTAAGGTGAAGTCTGCCAATTCGCATTTGGCCAGCGTGGTGAACTAATACTGAGAGGAGACTCGTACTCTCCACGAGGAGTAGTAGCAAACTAAAGCTAGGGAAATTAACTCCAGCTAAAACAGTGGCCCGGATGCTTGCGGTTTCGTATAACGAGCCTTGTATCATATTGACACACAGTCCAACTGAGTTAACCGTATATTTACGCCCAACTTTCTGCTACGTCCGAACATTCTCCCGGTATTTGATTAGGGTCCGCTTTTTGACAGGTTCGTTTTTAACCCAATTATACACAGGCCACAGCAGAGATTACTATTCACAAAGTTGGAATAATAACACGTTGTAAGGTAATAGGAATGCCCGTATTTCCATTACTCATACAAATATGTCAGAACAAGATTTTTTTCGCGTTAACGTAGATTTTGACAACCAATTCAGTAGGTTTAACCCAATCTAACCATCAGCTTCCACCTTCACACAGGAAGTAAAACTACAAGAAATTGTAATGTTGACATCAATTGTAAATTATAATACTGTATGATTTTTTTAAAAAGAGCAGCTGTTGAGTCTTTTGCCGGTTTTTTCTCAACAAAACCTGCCTTCGGAACCGGTGATAGAATCTTTACAAATAGTCAACTGACGTGTCAAAAGTGCTTGTAAACTAAGCTTACTTGAAATAAATGAATTTTGATATGATTTTGACTTTTTAAACCCGCGCTACAGACGTTCAGTTTTAACTGTAACTACAGTTTTATCTAATCGTAATTTTAACTTTTAATTTTCAATTTTAATTTTTTTTTTTTATACTTACGGAGGAGGATGAAAATCCACACCCCTTTCGGTTTCTACACGGCATCGTACCGGAGCGCTAAATCGCTTGGCGGTACGTCTTTGCCGGTAGGGTGGTAACTAGCCACGGCCAAAGCCTCCCATCAGCCAGACCTGGACAAATTAAGAAAATCTCAATCTGCCCAGCCGGGGATCGAACCCAGGACCTCCGTTTTGTAAATCCACCGCGCATACCACTGCGCCACGAAGGCCGTCAAAACTAAAACTAAACTAAAACAAAACTAAAATAAAATAAAAATCATTAGAACTGACGGACACTACAAACAGACGATTTAACTTAACAGTCGAGTCTGTAGCGCGGGTAAAAGTTATTTCATTTACCTACTCACTCTCTACCTTTTCTGGACACCTGACAGTTCAATTTATATTTTATTTTGCTAAAACAAGATGAGAGACGGATAGATGATTTGGGCATTTCGGAAAATGCTTTAAGTACCTAATTTTCTTTGAGAAATTAATATTGACGTGTTGTTTGCTACGTAATAGCTTCAAAACAGCAATCTTCATCTCGCCATAGGCAATATTTATTTATTTGATTTTTTTTTTATATGAATGTAAACTTTATAAAGCTACAAACTTTTCCCAACATGTACTATAAAATGTCTATAATAAATAAGCAACAAAAGCTACTCAAACATATACAAAACAATATGTTAAAGTCGGCATAAAAACGCGTAAACAAAAGCATAATCACCACGAAATGGCGTTTGTACGAGTAGTTGGAATATAAACTTTAAGCAAAGGACTAACACGAAAGTAAAACAACGTCACACAAACATTTATGTTTGCCTTTGTTTGAATTAAACAATCGCAAACAACAAACAACGTTAAGAATTAAGAGGCGGATGCCGCACATAGGAATGTAGAGACGAGTGAAAATTTAATTACCTCTTTGTGTGTTTAAGTAAGAGTAATATCGCATCTCCGCGAAGAACCTTGAACCGTAGTTAAGGATAAAATAAAAGTACCTACATTTGAGACAACGAAGAAAGCTGTTGCTCGTCGTATTATCAATGAAATATATGTAAATTCATTTTATTCAAATAAAAACAACCAATGAAAGGTTTTAAAATATTAAGTTTTTAGAATATACTTATTTTTAGAAATTAGATGAATAAAGTTTTTAATAAAGCTACAAAAGTTTCAAACGCACCTAGGTAAATAGAAAATTTTAGCCAGGTATAAATGTTATTCGTTGGATGCAGGTGGCTCAGTATCGTGATGTTTGGAAATCCCTACAAAAGGCCTATGTCCTGCAGTGGACGTCCATCGACTGATATGATGATGATGATAAATGGTGATAAAAGTCTCTCACATAATCTTTAACATTCCATAATACTCAATCCTTCTAAATCCATCGGCTGATATGATGATGATGGACGTCCACTGCAGGACATAGGCCTTTTGTAGGGACTTCCAAACATCACGATACTGAGCCATCTGCATCCATCGAATCCCTGCGACTCGCTTGATGTCATCAGTCCACCTGGTGGGGGGACCACCAACACTGCGCTTACTAGTGCGGGGTCGCCATTCCAGCACTTTAGGACCCCAACGTCCATCGGCTCTTCGAACTATGTGTCCCGCCCATTGCCACTTCAGCTTCGCAACTCGTTGAGCTATGTCGGTGACTTTGGTCCTTCTGCGGATCTCCACATTACCGATTCGATCACTCCTAACATAGCTCGTTCCATCGCCCGCTGTGTGACTCTGAGCCTTCTTATGCGGCCCATAGTTAGCGACTAAGTCTCCTCAATCCTTAATACTCACAAAGAAATATTATACAATTATGTCCGTAGACATCAATCAATTCAGTCTCAATTTATTTCTAGTGTAATCCTATACTTCAGCGTACATCCTTAAAGCGAATAAAACGATTGTACCTATATTAATTACTGAAAATTTACTTAACAACGTTTCTTTTAAAAGCTCTTGTAATTTAAGCCAACTACAAACACACTATGCAAAAACGTAAACCGATAGAACCATACAATTAATGAATGTGAAGACGTACGTCCGTATTCAAGGTGCAAACTAAATCTACGCTAAATGTCGTTTATTTTTCTTTATACACAAAAAATACAGTAACATTTCGGACTAAAAGCTCTTTGTTCGGGAGATAATGCAGAACAGAGCGTCGAAACCTGTGAGTGACTGCTAGCTAATTAGTATCACGTCCCGTCATAAAGTCAAGATCACACTGTAGTGCATTTTGTATAGCATTTTTCAAGGTACAAGACGAGAAATGAGAAAGTATAATATTTAATACGTATTATTTTTGTAAATAGTAACAAAAATTTGTATTTGTAAATTTTTGTTATAGTTCGTGTTTTAGAAACTTAATTTTGTCATTTCCCATAAGCTTTAAAAAGCTAAACAAAATGCCTTGCCAAAACACAGAAAAAAATATTTCAGTTAATCATTCAGAAAGCAAATTAACCGAAATTTCTCTAATCAGTTCACTACAAACAATTCAATAAATCAATACAAAAATAGAATTAAAATAAACACAAATAGAATTTCAAACTGTAACTCATGTATTCGTAAATACATATCAAGCAGATATCTTACCCAAAGTGTTTATCAGATAGGATGGGTACGGCGATAGTCGCCTGTATAACTTTCAGGAGTGAGAAGAACTGTCACCCGCACCATTCTTCATGAAACGAACCATAATGGTAAGTGGAAAACTATCTCCTGTATAGAAAACATAATTTCTCAGACCATGCAATGTACGTAAATCCGTCAAAATAAAACTAGCACTATCAACCTCCAACTAATAGATATGTAGAATAAAAAAATGAATTCAATAGAAGGTAATTACTTTAACGTCCATTCCTGCTGTCATTGTGAACGCAACCTTAGCTCCAAGCATACACTGTGAACTTCAAGCTTTGTACCTCCACGAAATTAGAGGTTTCGGCTTACTGGAAACTTTATCATCAAAATAGTTCATATTTCACAGTGATGTATGAACCGTTTATGAAATGGGAAGGGATGTATGTTACGCCGGGTTATTTATGTCACCGTACTTTACAATTATAATACTGAATACGAGTGTACAAATTCACAATTTGCAAACTTTTGCAAATTTTATTGTTAGACTTTGTAACAGAAATACAAATTTTAGACATTGATTCTGTTTGTTGTATATTTTAAGAGTGTCACTTAAGTTTGTATGTGATTTTAAAATATTAAATATTTTTTTGATAAATATTTTTTACAAAATGATAAAAAGCTACAAAAAATTACAAAGTTTTATATCTAAATTATTAAAATATTGGTTTTTGAAATTATAACTACGTATAATTACAAAATATTTATTGTATTAATTACAACATAACTCAAAAACGTTTAAAATAAACAAAATTTAATTTCTAATTTTTAAAACCATTTTTTTCTGGCAATCCTTGTACTTAATGGTGTTAATAAAAACAATTCTGATCAGCTGAGCTAAATGAGCTGGTTCTTTGCTAAAAGCTCAACACCTTTTTTATCATAAAGAACAAAACAGCAAGTTCACTATATTATAAGAGCAGATATTTTTGTTTACACACATAACTTGTGTTTTTATTTGTGTTTGTATTCATAGGTAGTAATGAACACACAAACATACGTATTATCTAAATAGACTAATAATGTTTTACTTAAAACACGCGTAAAATATCCCTATGCTAATACTAAAAGAAAAAAAACGGAATGTTGTAAAAATAATAGAATGGGTGTGCAAAAAGCAGTTAAAGAAACAGAAATAGAAGCAGGCGTCTAGGAATTTAATACGAGACCAATAACTGAACAAGAATTTAATAATATACCCGTTCACCGTAAAGAGATGATCAAAGGGCATTGACAATATGTCGAATGAAACGTTTACGAGTCGGGGTGAATAGAGGCGTTAACACTATACAATATCTCTCATGCGAACATCCCCTGGATACACTAATTGAAAACGTGAGGGTAATAACGTTATAAGATATCGATCCGATTAACTAGGGAGGCTAATGACAATTTCTTTTTTTGCAATTATGGACTTACTAAGACTACATGCTATCCTTTTAAGTCGCACTTTAAAAGATAGGTTTTATTTAACTTAAGACTTGACCGTAGTATCGGCCTCAATTTAGGTAATTAAGGCCGATACTATATAGTATACGATAGCGTTAATGATAGATAATTAATGATAGATATAAAGATGCTTGGAGGCCGTTGGATCAGCTTCCACCTTCACACAGGTAGTAAAACTATATAAGAAATTGTAATGTTGTCATCATCAGAGCAACTGTTGAGTTTCTTGCCGGTTTCGTCTCAGCAGAACCTGCCTTCCGAACCGATGGTAGAATCTTTACAAATAGTCAACTGACGTATCAAAACTGAGCCTACTTGAAATAAATGAATTTTGATGATTCAATTTACAAAGCATTAAAAACACAACACAAACAATTTTATTAATTGGACACAATCATTATGAAAATAATATCCGATACAGGTTATTACGCACGAAACAAAATGTATCCGACACACGTAACATAAAAAATGTACCTAATCCGGACAGACAGGCGAACATGCCTACATGGATTGATCACCGCGTACACAAAGAATGATTGATAAATGGAAACCGAATCCTTCTATTAAATAACACGTGAATTACATTGTTCGTGTATCGATCCTAGAATAACGTAGGTATACTTAAGAATTACTTTCAGTTCGTCTACTGGCTATCGTTCGTTGGGTTTCGAGGCTCTATAAATGATATTAGGTTTTCTGTAAAAGTTGTTCTTATCATTGATCGATATACGGCTAGTTATATCAAAATATGTTTAACTGGGTAATTTTTCTTTTTTAGCACTTTATAGTCGACGAAATAACAAATCAACTGCCTGATTTCAGAAAATCATAGGTTTTTCCAACCTACCGGTTCGGTTTCAAGGCCACGCCAAATAAAAAAGAAGTCTCAAGATGGTTCAAGTTAAAGGTAAAAACGTAAAAAGGTTAAAGCATTTTTTTACAAAACATTTAGTTACAGTTAAAGCGGATATAGCATTTATAGAGGATGGCTTTTTGACGATGACGATTGAAACGAAAGAGAGGACAATGTTTTCGGTATGTCTGTCTGTGTTTCGGTCTAGCTACTGGTCGACATTTTGTCTTTCTCTCGTCTCATGTATGTCGTGGTGTACATCCTAGGTCTACTAGACCATGTGCTTGTGCCAATGCCGTCTAAAAAACAAAGGAATAAAAATCGACTGGAATCAGACTAATAAACTTTACAATTATTACAGTAACAAGAACATCATCATCATATCAGCCGATGGACGTCCATTGCAGGACATAGGCCTTTTGTATAGATTTTCAAACATCACGATACTGAGCCAGCTGCATCCAGCGAATCCCTGCGACTCGCTTGATGTCGTCAGTCCACCTGGTGGGAGGTCGACCAACACTGCGCTTACTAGTGCAGGGTCGCTCCAACTCTTTGGGACCCCAACGTCCATCGGCTCTTCGAACTATGTGCCCCGCCCATTGCCACTTCAGCTTCGCAACTCGTTGAGCTATGTTGGTGACTTTGGTTCTTCTGCGGATCTCCTCATTTCTGACTCGATCACGCACTCCTAACATAGCTCGTCCCATCCCCCGCTGTGTGACTCTGAGCCTTCTTAACTTAGACTAATAAACTTTACAATTATTACAGTAACAAGAACATATATTGAGCAATTGCCGCCACAGCTAATGAAGCGGGTTCTACTCGTATTTTATAAGCGTGTATCCTCAATTAGCCAAATTAGACATTAATACAATTTAGCGAATGTTTCAAAATAAATTCCGTAAAGCGGCGAATTTTAATACGTTTCGGGTTACTTTGTCCTTTATCTCGACGGCGCACTGTGTCTAATGGGTTGTAAACTTTAAAAATGGCATCATTAACGCTTCGCCAAAATTATTTATTCACAGTTTAATGTTGTAATACAAACTTATAGAACACGTTGCGCAAAGGTGTTTAGTGTTACCAAGCGATATTCAAATTTTTGAAATTATATTTTAATTTAACACTTATATTCAGTTAATAGTATAATATAAATCATCTAATTAAGGATGATTGATGTTATAATAAAATCGATTCACAATTAATAAATTAGGACGCAATCTAAAAAAGATATAAATTATAAACAAATGGTTATAGACTACAAATATTGAATCATAGTGATAATAAATGAGCTTTAGTTAACAGGTTTTACAAATTTTACGTAATTGTATATTTGTACAGCTTAATATTAGAAATTAAACTTACAATTATAGTCACTGGATTAGCTGTGTACATTTTTGTATGCTAAGTTAAACTAATAGACAGTAAATTAAGTAAAAAAAAAATCTTTTTACCAAAAATGCGAAAAATAACATAGTACACTATTTTCTTTCTATTGATCAGCTTTATAGAGTAATGAATTCGGTTAAACTTTTTCGATAAAAGATTTATTTATTTCATTTTTAGTGTGTCCTAGCATAGTGACAGTATTGGCAATTTCGTTCACTTATTTCAGTTATTATGGTTTTAACACGAAAGTACTGAACCAATTTTCGTGAAAATCAAATGGGACAAATCTAGAAGTATACTCTTTCAACAAGACAACAAACATAAAATAACATACGCTTCGAATTGAGAAACCTCCTTTTTAAAAAAAGAAACATTGGCAAATATAAAATCACAATACAAAATCCGGAACAATATCAGAATTATCCACCAACTTACGTGTTTGTGAAACTTCATTTTGATTCATCAAACGCTTAAGGCGTGATTGAGCAACAAACAAACCAACAAGTTTCGACAATATTAGCATAGTGAGGATTCGAAAGTGAAAGGGGGAGGCTGATTTGCATCCGCCATTCGTTTGAACGGGCCTCCAATGAAATGCTTTCATCTATAAAGCAATGCGGCGTCAAAGGAAGTGTCATGATAACTTTGCACAAAGCCGCTAATATTGTTCTTCCTACATTAATAAATAATAGGCTGACAGAAAGCCGAATTTGTTTCAATAGCAGCTTGGATTTCAGAAGTTTGTACAGTTTGCACATTTTTTCTGGTGGGAGGCTTCGGGTAGTTTCCACCCTACCGGCAAAGACATGCCGCCAAGCGATTTAGCTTTCCGGTACGATGTCGTGTAGAAACCAAAACGGGTGTGGATTTTCATCTTACTCCAACAAGTTAGCCCGTTTTCATCTTAGATTGCATCATCACTTACCATCTGCACGGCTATTCTTTAACGATGTTTTGTATAACCCGCAAGTGCCAGTTTCGAGTTCACCGCTATTTTTCTCATTCTATTGTATCGTGTTAAACAGAGAGAGATAGAGGTGAATTGAAACTCGCACTTGCGAGTAATAAAAATATCGTTACAGAATAGCCAAGCAGGTGTGATTGTAGTAAGGGCTAACTTGTAAATAATAAAAAAAAACGTCGTGTCTTTGAGATCATTGAACTGTAGATCCCGATTATTATTACTAAGAGTGTGCAATATGTAATTTGGTGGTTACAAATGGTTCTGGATCTCAGATTCTGGAAAACATAGGAGCCTGATATTTGGGTAAATGACATTTCAAAGTGTTAGCTTCGTTATGACCTATACAAAATACACAATTTGTGAAACTTTTCTCGATAGTTTATTTTTTTGAAAAATACACGTTTTGCTCACATTTTGCTTTCAATATCAGGAAAAGCAAACTTATTTTCTTAAATTTTTGTTTCGTATAGGAAATTAGGTATATATCTTGAACATGGCCATTTTGTTTTTCGTTATGTTGTTTAATTTACTTGCAATTAGGTAAAAATGGTTTTGGCGCTCACGTCATAAAATTTGCGTCGCGCGTCAATCGCTCCGTGCTTTTCACTCACGTGAAAGTCATAATTCGGCGTCTCGTTTGCGCTTCGAATTTTATCCATATCGTACCGACGCGCTGCGCGCTCTTAATAACATCTGATTGTCAGTAAACGTTATAGACTACGTACGAACTACAAAAATACAAGACCACAGCCACAGGAACAACTAGAAGCAGAATTAGAAAAATACAAGAATCCGTTCAGTTGTACTCGTAATCGCCGTTGCCATATATCAGTTAGTTATTTCAGCGCAAAAGTTCACTGCGAAGATACATTGTGCAGCCGGGAGCTTTTGCGGTTGGCGCGTCATTTGGTTCGGTTGCTTTGAAAAATACTACCGCCGTCGGTCGAGTACGTGGTTATCTATTGTTTTCCTGTTCGGTAAAACGGACAAAACCGCAAATACAACAATGGAATAATGTTCAGTTTGCCGCGCAAACATTTCATCGCGTCACGAAATATATTTCGCCCCCAACTATCCTATTTGCAAAAGCGTTTCAACGATTAGTTAAGTGTCACGACTATTTCTGTCGCACTACATCACGGCGCTCACTAAATTATGTGCTGTGTAAGTTGGAGCCGACTTCCCCGGTGGACTGTTAACTGAGTGCCAGCTCTGGATGTAATTCATACGCTCAGACTAATGTGACGGATTCGACAAACTCTTTTGAACAAGTGAGATGCTGTAAAAAGATCCTTTTTTATATTCTTTACAAGTTAGCCCTTGACTACAATCTCTGATGGTAAGTGATGATGCAATCTAAGAAACGGCCTAACTTCTCAGTAGGAGGATGAAAATCCACACCCCTTTCGGTTTCTACACGACATCGTACCGGAACGCTAAATCTCTTCCTTCCTTCTTTGCCAAGAAGGTAACTAAAACTAGGTGGTAAGCTTTCCACCAGCCAGACCTGGACCAACAAACAAAACAAAAAACAATCGGCCCAACCGAGGTTCGAACTTATGACTTTTGTAACTCCACAGCGCATAACACTGGGCCACGGAGGCCGTCCTGTTTTAAATTGAAACTTTTCGAAACGGAGCTTAATCACTTAGGTCAGTTGACTGTCAAGTTTGCTAGCATACTCTCCTACCTACCATAAGTATGTACCTACTGTCAATAGCCAATAGAAAGCCTCAATAGTTCAACGGTAAAGGGGCCGGGCTCATAACCGAGAGTTCGTAGTTTGATCCCAGCCCGATTAACTATTGTCGTACCCACTACTGATACAGTCTTTTCCGACTAATGGTAACAGGAATATCAGACTAATATTATAACAGCCAAAGTTTGTGTGTGTGTGTATATTTGTTCCTACTTTGCGATCCGGCTATTGAAGCGATTTGACTGAAACTTGAAATGGGGATATAATTTACCCTAAATTGACACATAGGCTACAGGAATATACTTACTTTATCCGGAAAAATGTATTTGTACAAAAAAAACTGGTTTCACGCGTACGGTGTCGCGAGCCTCCTCTAGTATTATCATAATTACGATTATGTTAAAATTCGACATACGGTTTAATCTGTAAAGCGGCCACTTTGTATTCCAATAACTCGATATAACGTATTTCGCTGACGCAAAATTTAATGTATCAACATGCCACGAAGCTGAAGTGGCAATAGGCGGGCCACATAGTTCGAAGAGCCGATGGCCGTTGGGGTCCCAAGGTGCTGGAATGGCGACCCCGCACTATAGAAACGCAGTGTTGGTCGACCCCCCACCAGGTGGACTGACGACATCAAGCGAGTCGCAGGGATTCGCTTGATGCAGGTGGCTCAGTATCGTAATGTTTGGAAGTTCCTACAAAAGGCCTATGTCCTGCAGTAGACATCCATCGGCTGACATGATGTTGATGAAAATTGAATGGTCGACGGATCTCATCACTGATTTTAAAAACCCAAACACTACATTGACTGATGTTTTTTCCTTTTTTTACCGCCGACGCAAAAACAGGGGTGTTATAAGTTTGACGTGTATGTCACTCTGTGTGAGACTTAATAGCTCCCGAACGGATGAAACGATTCCAATTTATTTTTTTTTGTATTAAAGGTGACTTATGCGCGAGTGTTCTTCACATATTGGTGAAAATCGGTTGAGCCGTTTAAAAGTTGTGGGATGTGAAACTGGAGAAGAATAACCGAATGTCTGCAAATATACTCGAGTGGGGTCTCAGAGTGTAATTAATAATTTCATGACCTTAAGAGGTTTTTCAAAATTTTCAATTTTATTGACTTGACAAAGTACTATAGAGAAAATAATTCTTTCATCTAAAATTTTTGTCACGTATTTATCGAATAACGATATACCTATTAGAATAACACTCTTTTAGTACTTGTATAAAATTTAAAAAAAAAACTTTAACACTACTTTAGAGTAGAAAAATGTTGTAACAGACTTTTCCGTTAAAAAAAACATGAAAATAGAAATATCGTTCCTCTGCGTCTAGCCGACCTTTTTCCGTTATTGTCTAAGAGCTGGTGAATTATTTTTAAGAAGGTTTTTTTCTTATGCAGAATGGGGATAAATTTCATTTACATAGAAATAACTAGCAGACGCCCGCGACTTCGTCCGCGTGGAATTTAGTTTTTCACAAATCCCTCGGGAATGGATTTTTCTGGGACAAAAGTACCATATGTGTTAATCCATGATATAACATATCTCACAAATAAATTTCAGCTAATTCGGTTCAGTAGTCGAGGGGTCAAAGAGTAACAAACATTCATATCAGCAAAATCATCAGTTTTCGCAAATCTCGGGAAATCACGGATTCTTTCGAAACAAAAAGTACCCTGTGTTAGGTAATCTAGAGTAAGATCCATTTTCATTCCAAATTTCAGCCAAATCACTTCAGTAGTAGCAGCGTTAAAGAGTAACAAACATCCATATAAACTTTCGCGGTTTATAATATTAGTAGGATAAAGTACATACTATTAAGGACAAACATAGATAAGATATATATGTTTTGAACTTGTGCTCGAAAAAAAAATCGGTTGTCTGTAAAGTCAGTTTACTGACGATAGTTGAACGTGACAACGTCATAAGAAAATACTGATGGAATGGTTGTATTTTTCAAAAGAAAATGTTCCATTTTCTAAAATACTGTTTAATAATCTTCATTGACAAGAATATACTTTATTTCTTGTAAAAAAAGTTTGCAACCCTAGAGCGAGGGTACGACGCATGACGTCATCTTTTTTCGAGTGTGCAGCCGGCTCCGTCGAATTATAAGACGTTGTCACGTCAATAATCCTACTTTGGCAGTTGCTCAGATCTCTAAAAGGAATCGTTCACCAGCTCCTGGCCTATAAAGGCAAAATGTGCATTTTTTTCTAAATCAAGCGGCAGTTTGACACAGCGGCCAGCGGCGCGCGCGGGGCTGACATCCGTGCACTCGTTAGCGTAATGCGAGACTAAACTTGATGGATACCCCCCGGACGACACTCAAACTATTACAGTTGCGTTTATCTCAACTAAAACATCGAGCGTTTTGTTTTTTTTAATTCAGTGGATAATTCTTTTGTCTTCTTCTTCTTCTTCTTTCGCAGAAATGCAAATTTAAAAAAAAAATCTTTCAACACTGGAAAGCTGCAATATCAGCAAGTAGCGTATCTCCGCATTCCTACAGGAACGGGAACGACGCGAGTAGTTTGCGGGGCGGTTCGCTAGTAAATAGAAACAAAAAATATTGTCATGAGAACTATTAATAAAAAACTTTTTTATGTTACGCGTACTTTAAAATTACATTTGTGACTTTGTAATGCAAAAAAAATATTTTACTGAATTTTTTTTTATACAAAAAATACTTATACATATATACATACTTGTATACCTACGTAAGTACTTTCTTGTAGTTTTGTCTATAATAAACAGTCACGTAAGTTTAAAATAATGAACTTGCTATTTCGGTTCGTTTATAACTGTATATTATAACAAAGCTGTTTAATTAATAAATGTTCAACATTTATGACGAGATTTAATAACGAATGAATCATATACATACTCCAAACCTACGTCAGATGGACATGACGTAGAAATTAATTAACAGTATATATTAACAAGCCCTTCCCTGATGTTATAATAATTGTATTTGCTGCTTTTTAGGGTTCCGCATATCCGAGTAGGTATATAAACGAAACCCTTATAGGATAGATAGGACGATCCTAAAAGGGTTTCGTAGATGTAGGTACCTACTCGGATATGTGGAGCACACTAGTACGTGTGATCAGCAATCCGTTTGTCAAAATTAATCTACTGGATCAATTAAGTTGAAATTTGGTTTACATATCAATTCCTGTGACCTAAGGACAGAGGTGTGCCGTGAATAGTCAAAATCTGATTTGGCACTTTTGGGTAGCAAGATGGTAAAAAAAAAAGTGGCTGGTGGAAGTTTAGTACAACAATAGGCAACAATCTTAAATTGTTTATTATCGTTCTACTAGATTGAAATAAAACATATTTTTCTTAAAAAGAAAAATTAAAAATTAAAATTTCAATTTTTAAATGTTTTTTTGACAATACGAGCTGTCGGCTGTCGGCCGTGATGGTTTATATTTCAACTGTTTCATGACGTCAAATTAACAGATCCTATACAAACGGAGCGTTTGACAAAAATATTAGTTAACAATTACTTTGACGTTTAGTACACCAAGTAACATTGTGACGTCACAAAATGAACGACAGCGTTATTTAACGTTCGGAAAATTAAAAAAAACAAACGGGAATTACGCAGGTAAAACAGCGAGATGTCTGCTAGTAAAAAATATAACATTACCTCGTTACGTTCTTCTATACTATTTTCATATTTGAAAACCCTAGAGTACAAAATACAAGTCACCGTACGTCTAAATAAGTGTACAAAGAGTAAAAGATCCATTTTTCTAATAAGTTTTGAACGCTACCACAGCACCGTACAAACTGCTCGCAGAGCGTGTCGTAAATAAATTGAAGTCACACTTTTAGCAAAAGTTTTACGGGTGCCAAGATACGGCCAGACAAATCCAATTTGCAAAAGTTAAGGGTTATTTTATATGTTGATGCAGCATAGAGTAATAACTTCATACATATTTAAAATGAAAGGACTGATGTGTAACTCGGTTGGGCTTCTTTTAGTCAAATGAGGCAGAATGAAATAATACACCGGGAGCAAGTGAACGATTTTCACAATGCAGTCAATATACTTTCTTTCTCTGTACAAGTTAGACCTTGACTACAATCTCATCTAAAGTGATGATGCAATCTAAGATGTAAACGGGCTACCTTGTTAATAATATGATTAAAATAAACACCCCTTTACCGTTTCTACACGACGGTACTGCTCTGATGGCGATGTGGTTTTGGCTAGTTTTGGAAAAAAAGTTCGTGTACTTACGTTGCCGCAAATGCACCATAATCCTTCATAATCAGCGTGATTCTATCTTGGAATACATATTCATTCAACATCAGGTGAGATTTCAGTCAAACATTAAGTAGTCTATGATATCTAAATTTACGAACAGCGAAAAGTCACGAAATCTCGAAAACTGCTAGACGATGAAATAGGGCAGGGAGGTAGTTTACAGTTAGCAGACTTCCGTTAGAAACGGATTTTGCGGCTAGGCTGAATTAAGGAGGTCTAAGGGAGGACGTAAAGCCGATGGACGTTGGGGTCCCAAGCTGCTAAAATGGCAACCACGCGCCGGAAAGCGCAGGGTGGTCCACCGCCCACTAGGTTGACCTAGGACTTCAAGCGGGTGGATGCTGGTGGTGGATGATGATGATGATGATGAAGGGCCGCAGTTATTACAGTTCATGTAAACTGTAGGCATGTACAAGAATGAATTTCGGGAGCATTAAAACATTTCAAACAAATGGTTCACTTACTCTTAAACAGCGATGGTAGGAAAAAAGGTCACACGGAAAAAGTTACAAAAGGGGAATTTGAAAGTTCGCGTACGCCCTTTTATATTTTATACATTCCTCTCTCCCGGCGGTCTTATGTTATTATTTATGTTACATTTCCCCCTGACCGCAGGCCCTCGGCCACGGCACTGTTTTTAATTAATGCCGCCCGTACCTTCCTAGTGTTACAACAATTATTTTACCAACCTCATTAAGAAGTTTTATATGTTAGAAGAAAAATATTCTACGCGTGAGGTTTCCACTTGTGTATTTTTTTTGTTGTTGTTGTTGTTATGCTTTTTGTTCCTCCTCCCATTCGCCTTTGTTGTTGCGCGGTATAAATATTTTTTGTTCGCCGCCCACTTAAATCTTTTATTCATCTAATTTCTTGCTGAATAAGGCTATTTCAGCGCAATATTCTCAAAAAGCTTGTTCATTTTTAAATGTCCCCTCACTTTTCTCTTGTATAAAATATTCCCCTTATTTATAATTTTCTTTATCCAAGTTAATTACTAATTTAGCACTCTTTCAAGCTCACCATATAAAGTGTTTGAGTTTTTAAAAGCTTTATTTAACTTGCAATGTATGTACAGTGGCGTGCATAGGGTTGTCGATGGGAAAATCTGCATTGAATAAGCATCAAGAAAAACATCCCTCAGGGTATGCAATACTTCAATGCATGTATGAAGTGCATGCCACTGTGTATATTACGGTGGACTCTATTTGAACTCTATTTTGAAGTAGATATCTTCAACTGATTGAGCTGAATTTTTTTATACACATTAAGTTTGGATGACAATGCACGATATGTTATATGATGTCTTTCGAAATCCAATATGGCGGGCCACCCAAGATGGCGGAATAGTTATTTTTATGGGTATATAATGAAAGGGCGCAATTTATATGATAATAGAAGCTGGTCGTGCAATGTGAAAATAAACTAGTATCAATTTTATTCTTTGGTAATCTGGTAACTTTATTAAATTTTCAATTTAATTAAGTGGTGATAAGTAATAAAACCTCGCGACAAGCTTTTTGTATTATATAAATTGTATATAATGAGGTTAATAGTTATTAATTTATATTTTTAATAACACGCTTTCAAATATGAAATTTAAAATGGCTTTTTGAGGCAGGCGTCCACAAATCCGCGTCGTACCTACGTATCGGACGCATCGCATAAAAACGGATTTTTAATTTTCCGGTATATTCGTGCGATACGTACGAAAGAGATCAGTGGACGCACTCGTATGATTTTCTAACAAATAGTACTACAATCCGTTTGATGCGATTCGTCCGATACGTACGATGCGGATCAGTGGACGCCTACCACAAATAGCCGTCTATTGTAATTCAACACTAAAATTAGCATACGATACAATAGGTTTAAATTAAGCGTTCATTGGAACATCAATGGTTTTAAATTTTAACCACTAACTGATGGTCAATTTACTCGTTTCGTATTTGCGCCACCGCGAATACGTGCGAAATAAAAGTATCGGCGAAATTTAACAAACACAATATTAAATGAAACTACCTTCAGTGTCCTATTCAAATTAATTTATTTACTGAACTTTACAAAATGTTAAGCGATAAGTTCTTTGACGAATTTCATTGTTCATACAGTATTTCTTCATTTATAACAATTGATGAGTCAGAATGAACAATCAGACCTATTAAAGACCGAAATAGAATGAGGTATGCGTTATTATACTGCACTTTGATGCCGTTATGCACGCCATTGACGATCAATTATTCTCACGTTGCCGTTTGCGCTGCAGAAACGTGAAAATAATTGACCGGAATAATTAACAGTCAAAGGATCCTTTAACCCTACACACAACGTTCACAAGTGTGTGACTTCACTCAAGGTCATTCTCTGCCAATCTAGGGTCTTATTTTGGTTAGTTTGATTTATTTAAGTTGTCCTGACAAATCTTGTGAATAATAACCTTTGTTCGACATTAGTTTTCTTATTTTTGTAATCTTTTCTGAGTTTGCTAAAAAATATTTATTTATATTCAAATTTTATTCATTTTAATTAGGCTTAGTTTACAAGCACTTTTGAAATGTCATGTTATGTCATGATTTAAAGGTGGTAGGTAATTAAAGTCAAAAACTTAAAAATAAAGTTACGAAGGTTCCAAACGCGCCTCAGTCCGAGAGCCCACAATAAACTCAGCAAGGTTTATTTTTTTTTGTTTACCACCATTTAACAAACTTACTTATCTAGCACACAATCGTATAGTGCAGTTTAACACCAAGCCGTTTTATCATCTACTAGCTGACACCGCGCGGTTTCACCCGCGTGGATCCCGTTCCTGTGGGATTACGGGGATAATATATAGCCTTGGGCTATCTAACACTGAAAGATTTTTTCAATTCGGACCAGTAGTTCCTGAGATTAGCGCGTTCAACCAACCAAACAAACAAACTCTTCATCTTTATAATATTAGTCTATAATAAGACTTTATTATAAGATTGACTTTAATAAAGAGTTTGAACTTTTTGAGAGACATGCTAGTAGCTTCATGTAGCTTAAACTCTTTAAAACTAGAAAAACATTAACAATATTCAAATTTATATATTTGTATATCCATTAACCCAATATATTTTATATATTTGTATATCCATTAACCCAATATTGTTTACGTTTTGTCCATTGTAAAAGCAATTCTATCGTAAAACTATATCGATAGCCGATCGAAAAACCGATAAAATACGCCCCACAGATAGATAGCGCGTGTCACTGGATCCCATTCAACGTCAATCAAATAACATTTTATCCAAATTGTTGATAGAGTTTAGTTTGACGTATGTCATTACCTCATAAAACTTGATCGTATGTGGAACACTATTGGCTGGTTTAATAGTGGCTTTTTATTAAAAACTAACGGGCGATATTCCAATAGGATACATTTTCAGTTTACCTATGGATCCGAGACTTTGTCGCTAACTAGTAGAGAGGGAGACCTTTATTTGGTCAGTGCACTTTTACTTTCACCTTTCTTGTTCTTTGTATAATATAAAAGATTAGTTTTAAGTTTACTGACCAAATAAAAATATTTTGCTTTCTTCAAACTATGGGCCTCATTAGAAGGTTCAAAGTCACTCAGCGGGCAATGGAGCGAGCTATGCTTAAAGTTTTTCTGCGTGATAGAATCAGAAATGAGGAGATCCGCAGACGAACCCAAGTCACTGACATAGCTCAACGAGTCGCGAAGCTGAAGTGGCAATGGGTCGGCCACATAGTTCGAAGAGCCGATGGACGTTGGGGTCCCAAGGTGCTAAAATGGCAACCCCGCATCGGAAAGCGCAGTGTAGGTCGACCCTCCATTAGGTGTATCGAAGACGTTAAGCGGGTTGCAGGGAGCCGCTCCAGATACTGGCGGCTAAAGACCGCTTTTCGGTGCTTGGTCGCCATTCCAGCACCTCGAGCAGCAGAGGAAGCAAATGACCTGCCTGCCTTCCTACATCTTATTTCTTGAAAGTAGCTTTATGTCGTCGAGCCACCTAGTGAATGGTCAAGCAACGCTTTATTTTACGGTGCGGGGTCGCTTTTCTTTTTTCGCCTTAATGTCAGCTATAACCTTGTAAAGTATGTGGTAATATTTACGGGACATCCTATATATTGTGCGACTAAACTTAGGTAGGATAAGAAGACAATTATGATAACAATGATTTTGTTATGCTTATAGTTGACTCATATATGATAGCCTACCTGTTAATCTAATCATGACCTTACAAGGTACTCGTACGGATACTAGAAACACGTGCTTTGATAGGTTTGATTTTTCATTCCGTGAATGATATTAAATACAATAAAATATAACAAAATATTATAGTAGGTATAGACCAGGCGCTTTGAGGTATTGAGTGTACATAAATCGAGGACAGCATTCTATTTACAGTTTTGAATTAAGAAAAGCATGCTAATTACTATTCTACAGGCTGCGAGGAAATTTACTGGTCAATTCTTTTGTTATATACCCTCTTTGGTGTTGAATATATGGATTGTATATTGTATATATGTATCAATTTTATTTCGTTTTATTCAAAATATCCAATTTTTCAACATGACATTATTACACTAATATCAATCATTAAAAAAAAACAAAAGAAAGGTAAAAACAAGCATTATTTTAAAATGTATCACTCCGAAACCACTGGATTAATTCAAATGAAACTACTAAACAGATCAACCCAATTGAATCTGCTGGTGCCCCTACTAGGCTAGTATTTCGAAGCTATTCCAGATTTTTGGACACGAACAAGTTCAGTTAACTACGCTATAATTGAAATTATACAATATAATAAATTGGATTCAGTCATCAGCATCGATCGTTGGTAAGAAATCAAGTGCAAATAGGCCAAGCCATGAATTATTTAAAAAGGCTCTCTTCCGCGAGCATTTGAAAGGCGCATAATTTCATCTCGAAATGATTACTTAATGTTTTTATTATGGCATCCCATAAAAGATATCTCGGGACTCCGTTTCGCAAGTTGCTTCCCATGTCTCATTTGATATTCAAACTTGATGTTTTTCTTCGGATGTTAAGAGAGTTAGGGGTTCCGCACACGGACCACCGGCCAAAACAAAATGCCGCTACAGGCACATTTCCTGTAGTATTGATACATATTATATGGACTCGCCGCGCACGGTTGACGCCGGTAACCGCCACATGCTACAATCGTCGCTGCTCGCTTCTTGTGGCCCTAAAATACCGACACAAAACGCCGCCACAAGCCATTCGCGCGATTATGATACTCCTCTCTTCTTCTTAGTCGCATTCTTCATTGCTGAAGGTAGTGTCCGCACTGCAGTCCCTTCGATGCATTGTTAACTATTTGCCTCCACACAGTCCGGCCCTTTAGCTTTTCTGTTGTTTCAAGGAGTCCAGTGAGTTTCTAAAGCTGGTCAGACCAGCCTGCGGGTAGGTGATCGGTCGCGTGGTCGCTTCCCTTCCACCTTGCACACCACTTTTACTTTATCCAGGTTATCGGGAAGCCGACGGGCTATATGGCCAAAGTAAATCTAAATCCTCTGATAACATACCGTTGAAAGTCTAGTGGAAATGCGAATGACACTCCATGTATGGGTTAAAAATAGCAGCCACCGACCACAAGTGTTGACCACCGGCCGAAAGTGGCTGTCACGCGCTTCAGCTACTTTTGTGGCCCCATTCTTGCTTCTTGTAGCGGCGTTTGTGGCTGTCGCGTGTGGTCCGTGTGCGAAGACACTAAAAGGAACTCTCTTTAAGCTCTCTTGCTGTCATTTATCTGTTTTTGTAAAACCTGAGCGGTATGTAATTGTATACATGATTTGGAAAATATCTAAAAACCTGATTCGTTCTTGTCTTCAAAAGATTCGTTTATACTCTATCGCTAGCGCTCCTTGAGGAAATTATGCAAATTAGTTTGAATAGTACATAATATGCTTGTGTGACTGCAAAACGAGAAACTTTTGGACCCGAGCGCCCGTATAGAAATGTTCAAAGTCACAATTTGCGTCGATAAAAGCCATTGGGTCATTTAAGTTATCATTTTACCTATGGGTAACTTACATATAACTTATATCTCTCTATAACTTGCCTAAAGACCTTGGCCTCTGTAGAAGTGCAGCTAGTTCTATATTAGAACGAGTATCCAAAGCTGCTCTAATAGGATCTTACCAAATTTGGCTAGGCAGGGAGAACAACACGAGCAGAGAACGGGGAGTGTTGATCGATCGTCAAGGAATTCCTTAACCCTACATCATGTAGTCACAAGTTCAGGACTCTGCTCGGAGTTTTTCTCTCTACCACGCGATGGACCCGACACCCGCACGGTGAATCCATGGAATGCTAAGATATTCGTATCAAGATAACTTCTAAGCCATCATATAATACAGCTAAAAACTTTATATAGCAGAATTCCATGCCCTTGAATGATAGACAACATTTTCTAAACATGGTCGCGACAGGCGTCATCAAAAAAAGTTTCAAACCAATTAACACACGGGATTAATAAAAAAAAAAAAAAGAAAACTTTTTGACAAATCACCAGCCATTTGCGAAGTTGAAAATAATAATAGATCATTGCTGTTATAATGTAGGCAGTTTCGTGATCGAGGCGTGTAATGAGGCCGTCTGTATAATCACTCAGAGGCACGTTCGACTTAATTCGACTTGAAATTTGTTCTAACATTACTTTTTGTGCTCCGCCTAGTTCCAAGATTATGTTCGCCCTAATTTCGGTTCGCAGCGGTGCGGGTAAAGTCGTTAGCGCCAAAATTGCAAATGTTACTACTGCTTATTTGTATAATGGTTGGTGTATTCTACATTTGCTAAATGCCGGCTTTGGCCCGCCACTTTGGCCGTCTCCTACAGGTTCGAGACCGGGTTGTGGCAAAAAAAAATATTTTTTAAAATAGCAGGCTGAAGTTCAGAAGCTTCGAAAAGCACGTAAAACCGTCCATTCTGTCATTGTTGTCATTGGTCGTGTCGGTCTGCCGTCCCTTCGGTCTATTAGAGTGTAGAAAAAGAAAGTGCATCTTGTGTTTGCCTGAAGCTGAAGAGTTTGTTTGTTTGTTTCATTGCTTGAACGCGCTAATCTCAGGAACTACTGGTCCGATTTGAAAAATTCTTTTAGTTTTAGATAGCCCAGAGGAAATTTTATACCAGTATTCTTACGGGAACGAGAAGTAGTAAATTTATTATTATTATTTTCCGTATTTCCCCTTAATATTTTCGAATCCACAGACTCTATGACCAGAGCAAGGCATTTCTAACTGCGCCAAAGGAGTTTCCTAAACTTAACTTGTTCCAATCTGAAATTGATTTCACAACTATCGCAATTTGCACAGTATCTTCCTACTATAAGGGATAGATGGAATGAAGCTTAGATTTTAACTTATCCACCATAAGGATGAGTCCATACGTGCTGTGTTACTTGCTGACTATGTATACAGAGGTTAAAGCCAACCGAGCTTGTTTAGACATTGATACGTTTTACATTAAAAATTCAATTTTACGTTATACATTAAAAATTCGCCTTTTATGGAGATCCAAGTTTCTTATAGTAAAACTGATGGATCAAGAATATGGTACACCTGATAGTTAATAGTAATCCCTCGCGCATAAACAGAGCTACATGACAAGCAATTTTACACACAAGCGCTACCTTATTTAAAAAAATATTTATGGAAAATAGTGAAAGCCGGTGTTATAGGGTTAAAATCAATGCTTTGTTTAATGAGGGCGTTGCCTAAGACTTTGCACCGAATTTAACCTCAATGTTTGCTATTTCCTCGCAGGATTACCGTCCTATAGGATTACACAAGTGAGATTCTATACAGTGCACTAGTGTTTGCCTACAAACCAGTGCCCTATAATATATCATGCGTTGAAGATATATCCAGCAAGATTACGCAGGTCAAGAGCGCATTAACGCATTAGCTCGTTGATGAAACACCGTTTTTCGCTCGCGTAGCTAATGTCTAACGTGATCAACCTCATCCTGTATAATGGGATAGTTCAGTTCTAGAATGTTCGACACGAATAGAGCAAGGACGACATCGTGTTAGACAATTTGTAGAACATATCTATACTGGTTTCCAGCCCTGGTTATCATCTTCATAGTAACCAGCCTATTCTGAAAGCTTACTACAGGCTTTCCTTGACATAGGAAAGGGGATATGGACCCCGGACTCTGCTGTAATGTTAATTAGTGAGCTCAGATAATTATATTTATTACCCAACTAATCCAATTAATGTTATAAACGCGAAAGTATGGATGTTTGTTTGGATATGTTACTCTTTAACGCCTCAACTACGGAACCGATTTGGCTGAATTTTAAAACGAAGATAGGTAAAGAGATTTGTGAAAAACTGAATTCACCGCTGTCGAAGTCGCGGGCGTCCGCTAGTGTAACGAATAAAATATCAGATGTTAATGATAGTAACCGGGATCAGATTTTGCGATAATACCTACCTCATGCGCTGAAGATATACCCAGCAAGATTACGCAGGTCAAGAGCGCATTAACGCATTAGCTCGTCGGTGAAACACCATTTTTCGCTCGCGTAGCTAATGTCTAACGTGATCAACCTCATCCTGTATAATGGGATAGTTCAGTTCTAGAATGTTCGACACGAATAGAGCAAGGACGACATCGTGTTAGACAATTTGTAGAACATAGCTATACTTAACTGGTCCTGTAGTGGTTAGGCTATATGTGTTTCTTTTTCTTCTGTGAATGCCATCTTTTATAGGAGGTTAGCAATCATTTAGGCTGTTATGTTCACTGCTGCTTTAAACTGGTACTCACATTGTACCATTCGCGTAAATTCTTGAGCTAAAATGTGCGTCTACACCACACCTTTGTTTTCCATGTATCTTTCCCTGGATAGAAAGCTGGCGCAATTCATATTTGGAGTTTCGCATTATATGGCCCGGGTATTCAAGCATCCTGCTTAGGTCTCTGTGGGTAACGGTAGCTCTGTGGGCTATACGATTATTTGCAACACAGTAGAGTCATTTTCATGAAAGAAGCCCCTCATACGCGGCGCTAACGTCTTATTGTCATGTTTTGTTGCCAATTTTAGTTCAGGTTTTAGCCGCGGGACTTCTCTCATGAAAAGGACTCTAGTATTACGAATACGATCTCTGCATGAAGTGTTTGTATTTTTTTAGGATCCGAGAGAATACCTCTACGGATCCTGAAGTCATGGTTCCCAAACTTGGATACCATTCTCATAATTACCAGCCTTAGCGTTTCTCGTTATAGGAAAAGGAGATATGCAGCTAAAACTCTGTACCCTGCTAAAAGCCGTAGTGGGTTAATAATACACTCTTAAAGAAGTGAAGGTTGAATTGAGTTTAGACCCAAAACATTTAAATTTGGATGCAAAATGCTTTTCTGATAACGATCGGATTATAAACTAAACAGGTATACATGACCTGCGGTGTAATGTGACACCTCAGGTGTCCTCGAATCACCTGAGGTGTCGTGTTATAATGGTCATTCATGACAGATCGTTGACGTCACGCTGACCAATAGCAAACACGTTCATCCCATTACCATACAGCGCGCTTAGGGAACTAATTAGGTCACTTTCCACTTCGACGCGATACACGCAGCTAAT
The DNA here is from genome assembly GCF_947172395.1 of Bicyclus anynana. Classification (NCBI taxonomy): domain Eukaryota; kingdom Metazoa; phylum Arthropoda; class Insecta; order Lepidoptera; family Nymphalidae; genus Bicyclus; species Bicyclus anynana. The sequence continues at coordinate 5,370,238 of NC_069099.1, forward strand.
GGGTGGTTCATGTTCAACATCGAGATCGATCATACTAAAGTCAGCCATTGACGGTCAATTATTCTTACGTTTCTGCAGCGCAAACGGCATCGAAGACGTTTCATAAAAGGAGCCATCATGCACGCAGTGACCAATACACGATCAGTTATAGTCGTGGGTGCAGAAACGTGAGAATAATTGATCGTCAATGGTGTGCATAAGAAATAACCAGTTGAAAACAATTTTAATCTATTTGTTTCGTCAATTTACGCAATTAAGTGTTTTTACCGATCCATGGCTAAGCCGCAAAATTAACTCTTTAGATCCCTGTAGTTCCGAAAGTAATGATCGCAGATATCCTGTTACTTTTACATAACTGCTTTACTATTATCACACTTTTAATTTATCCATGCATAAATTTAAAATAACATGAATAGCTTAAAACACTAAAACACGCTTGATACCCATATAATGGGGGTAATTTCAAATAGCCTGTCCGCCATCTTGGAGGTCCGCCATATTGGATTTGTAATGACGCTTTTTTTAACCAGAAAGTGGGTCAAATTAAGATTCCAAGATTTTCTTACAAACATAGTTACAAGTGAAGTTAATATAGCGTGTTAAAAACTATCATCATCCCTATTGGCATTATCTAAACATAGAACAGACATTGTATTGGTGCACACCCTGTATATATACTTGATCGTCCTACTCACAAGTATCTGCAGATCAATACAATAATCAGCCCGTCACTTCAAACTCAAATCCTTCAGAACATTAACAGGCTGCGACTTTAATTGCTCAAACAATTGGGCGCCGTAAGCCGTTCACACTAAATTACTCTCAGCCCTAACAAATTACTAGCATAATCTGAACTAGACTTTAGGGGATTCCCCGTCATCAATCAAGTTTAGTCTCGCATTACCGTAATGACCGCCGGCGAGAACGGATGTCGCCTTATTTTCCTTTTTTTTTAACATTTCCTCCGAGGCAATTTGGTGCACGATACTCAACCTTTCCGCGTTGATGAAAATCTATGAAGGATAACGCCAGTGTGTTTCGCGTTTTTATTTTTTTATTTTTTGTTGTTAGACTACATTTTTATGGCCGTGGCAAGCGAACATCAATCTAGTCTTTTATATGAGGAAATGTTTTCTTGAAAACAAGCGTTGTAAGAAAGATTGTTTTACAGAAAGTTTTTAATGTTGGAGACGATATCTTTTTAATCATTTACAAGTGAACCTTTAACTGCTATCTCGTATGATGATAAGTGACTATACACGGTAACTTGGGAGGCAAAAAGTTTATTCAATTAATATGTGTTACCGTTAAATTGTAAAATACGTTAGATTATAATCTCACTCATACACACACCGTCATACTGCGAACTGAAAATACTGATTACAATTTAACGTGTTAATTTTCGGTATATTATAATCTATCGAAAGTGAAACATTCAAATTTTCAAAAACAGAAAATAAACTAAAAAGCGAAAAATAACATCGTACGTGCTACCTTCTGATCACTTTGAAAGCGGTGCCAAAACAGTGATGCATTAACTCAAGCCAGTGACGTATTTATTAAAGAATTAATACGCCACTGGCTTAGCACCGCATTCAAAGTGATCAGGAGGTAGCACTAACTTTGGGTTACAACCTAAAGGTTGACCTAAGTGCACGGCCGAAGCTATGAGGTAACAAACAATAAAAAAAAGAAAAAAAGAACAACCTACGCGCCGAATTGAGAACCTCCTCCTTTTTTTCGATATCGGTTAAAAAAGAAACTTGCACAGTAAACTATACCTCCTTATAAGCTGATACTACAGACACAGCACAAGTTTTAGCTCGTCCGTTTGTTCGATTACTAAATTGAAATTGAGAATTACCTGAAACAAACAAGAAACAAAATATTAAATATCATTAAACGCTTTTAAATATAATATACGTAATCACTATTCATCATCATCATCATTATCAGCCAATGGACGTCCACTGCTGAGAATAGGCCTCTTGCATGGATATCCAAATACAACGGTCTCGAGCCGCCAGCATCCAGCGGCTCCTAGCAATCTGCTTTATGTCCTCGGTCCATCTAGTGGGGGGGCGACCAACACTGCGCTTTCCGGTGCGGAGTCGCAATATCAGCTCGAACTTCGCGGAGCTTTCCCAAGGTACTGAAACTTTTCCGACTCGCTGAGCTATGTCAGTGACTTTGGTTCGTCGGATCTCCTCATTTCTGATTCGATCACGCAAAGAAACTCTGAGCATAAGCACTCTATCGCCCGCTGAAAGCCTTTAACCACAGTTGGCGACCAAGAATCACTATTACAGATTGAATATGATACGTCTGAATGTAACATGTAATTTACGATATTAAGAGCCCACACCACGATACGCCAAATATCTGATAGCTTATTCTCAAGTTTTGTTTCTGCTGTTTGGTTGCTTGGTGAAAGAAAAGAAAGAAAATAAATTTAGTCATATCTAAAAGTTACAGTCAGCACCCTATCCTTATGACAGCATGTCTGTCCCATTAAACATAAATCGTGTACAGCTCAGCATATGCCGTGCACTACATACAAGCATAATACATGGCGCTGATTTTCAGCGGAGACCCGTGTGACGTCTATTTGTATTAAATACAAATAAAATCCTTAAAATAACAATTCATATAAATAGCTGTAATACAAACTGTTAATTTAGGAACATTCAACAAAATGACGCGCCGTGAGAGGTAAACATTACTTTATCTCAGTTTGCACTCCAACAAAATTATAAGGACCTTTTAGCTATTTTCACATCGCTATATTAATACAAATTCCTTAGCAAAAGCTACCATCTGAGTTTCGTTAAAATTTATACTAGTTAGTTTCAAAGAATTTTTCTTCATTAAAACTCTTGAGAGTTTTTGAGACATGCAATTCGTTAGCTGAATGAGAAACTTCGTCCGTGGAATTTCTGTGGTAACTCGTACACACTACACACCTTATGTAATCCTGGATATAATCTTAATAAATAAATGCGAAAGGAAATTCAACACGAAATCTCGAAAACCGCTTAATGTACAAAGCTGAAATTCGGCAGGGAGGTAGTTTTTAGTTAGTACCTGTATTCACTAAGACCGGATTTTGCAAATGGGCCGAATTATGGAGATCTAACGGCGGACGAAATCGTACTTAATTTCTACAGCGATACTACTGTAAGGGCTGGAATCTGGATTGAAGAGGTCAAAGGGCGGACGAAGTCGGGAGTGTCCGCTAGTATAGTATAAAATTATCATTGCCTTGATCACGTTAAGCTGTTAGTCCCGGTCATTATTATCAAAAACATCTGATAATGATCAATCTATCTATCAATAAATCTATGCGCCTTATAAGATGGCTCAGAGTCATAGTCAGCGAGTTAGCGATAGAAAAAGTTATGCTCGGAGTATCTCTGAGTGATCTCAATCAGAAATGAGGAGATGCGCAGACGAACCAAAGTCACCGACATATTTCTCAACGAGTCGCGAAGCTGAAGTGTCAAAGGGCAGGCCACAAAGAAGAGCCGATGGACGTTGGAGTCCTAAGGTGCTGAAATGGAGACCCCGCACTAGAAAGCGCTGTGTTGGTCAACCCTCCACTACGTAGACTGACGACATCAAAGTCATAGGAATTCGCTGGATGCAGGCGGCTCAGGATCGCGATGTTTGAAAATCCCTACTAATGTTCCTGCAGTAGACGTCCATCGATATGATGATGATGATACAGATCTACAGAAGATCTTCTGAAGATGTCTGTTAAAATAGGCTTAATTACCTTATTTTAAAGCAGTTTATACAGTATCATTCACAATAGAACAATTTGCAATAGCTGCTCTAGAGAGTGAGGCAAAAACCGTACCTTGTCGTGAAGTTATCTACGTTTATGTTTACTATCGGCTATAAATTACTTAATTACGTTAACAGCTTTGTTTAATTTTATAGGTGCTTTAATAAATAGCTTTCTGTAATATTCCGGCTATATTATACTTTGAATAAGGTTTCTTCATAATTTTATTAAATCGCGGATATCGGCTAGTTTATTATATATAAATGCAAAAGTGTGTTTTTTTGTTTGTTACGCTTTCACGTTTAAACCACTAAATTCATTTTTGAATCTCTATAACCAATGCAAAGCTCCATTATCAATGAGTAACATAAGCGATATTTTATTCCCGTACTCCAAAACGCAAGTGACACTGCAGGGTTCCGCATGGTACGTATCGGACGCATCGTATCGAACGAATTTAAGTATCTTTGTAAAGAACGTCATACAAGTGCGTCCACTGCCGTATCTTATGGATCGCTTCAAACAGATTTGTCTACCGTAAAATTAAAAATCCGTTCTATGCGATGTGTTCGATACGTAGGTACGATGCGATCAGTGGACGTCTGCCATTATTGTATATTTCAAGAAAATATCGTCAATATAAAAATCTCTTTTTATAGGTCATGGTACTGGAAGGTACCTACTCACTACCTATCTAAATATTGATGCAGTCAGTATTAACAAAAGGGCAAATATATTCGCCCATATTCCGGCAAAAGCTATTCAATTTGGAGCCGCAAATCGCAATTAAAGCAGTTCCGGCCCGTCGGACAAATAAACGTTGGCCGACATCACGTACATACCAAATAATCATGGATTAGACAATAATTGCACTGTAACAGTGTATCGAACTCTATCGTCCAGGGGTTAGCTTGTGTGGCTTCAAAACTTGGGGTCCGAGGTTTGAATCTATAAGGCTATTTTTTGACGTGACAACGTCTTATAATTCGATGAAGACAGATGCAAACTCGAAAAAAGATGACGTCATGCGTCGTTCTCTCGCTCTAGGGTTGCTAACTTTTTTTTACAAGAAATAAAATATATTCTGGTTTATGAAGATTATTAAAAAAACCCCAACCCTAAAAGCCCGTTAAAGTAGGGTCGTTACTAAGTCAAATGTTGTCACCTAACCGTATTAGAGCAGCATGGTAGATCCAAGCTTCGAATACCTACTCCTTTAAAGAGGGTGGGCTTGCCCTGTAGTAAACAAAAAATTTGTTACCAAAACCATAACATAACTTTCCTCTGTACATAAAAGAATAATCGCTATCATTTTCAAAATTAAGGTACTAAATGTTACACATGCTCTAAAATAGCTTGCTAAAACCTGCTATTAAGTATGCTCCATACGAGCATGCTTATCATCAGTTTACATTTGCTAGCAATAAGCATGCTCCTGAATAAGCAAGCTCAAAGCAAACATTCCAATTAAATTGATGCTAGTAGGTATCTATCGCTCTATGTCTATAGTATCCTGTTAGACAGGGAGAGATGAAGGTGAAGAGAATACAGAATAGCAATGCTGATCGACTAGCATACTCAATAAGCAAACCTGTTCAAGTGTTCAGACGCGCTAAAAGCACGCCCCCTTCCACCCGCGCAGCAAGTAGCATGCTCATAAATCGCACGACTGTTGATTCTTAAGCAAGCTCGAAATAAGCATGCTCATTATTAGCAATGTTGCGATACACATGCTAATAAGTAGCAACTGCTCAATAGTAGCATGCTTTCGCGCTTGAAATGAGCATGTGTAACAGTAGCTTTACAATTCCGCTTCCCCTTCATTATTCAGGAAGACTGCCTTACCCAGTCCGAGCGTGACAATAGTCCAGCAGGCGGATATTAAACCTATGACGTCATCTGCAAAATCAGTGTACAAAGACTCGAGTCGATTCTTGAACCTACAACCAACACTATACCCAAAGAAGTGTACAAAAATGATACTACCGATAACAGCATTGTTATCGCCGCGTTGCAACGACTTGCGGTACGGACGGCTTTAGTGTGCTCGTGGCGTTCGAGCCGTCCACATCTCTTGTTGTGTAATTCTTTATGGGTTACTCGGGATAAGCGGGGAGAGTGACTTGAGTGGAAAAGGGGAGTGTTAGATATCTGTCAATGGCGCCTTTACCCCTACACACAACGTTCACAAGTGCGTGACTTCACTCAAGGTCATTCTCTGCCATTCTAGGGTCTTATTTTGGTTACAGTTAGATTTGTTAATTAAGTTGTCCTGACAAACCTTTGTTCGATTTAGTTTTCTTATTTTCGTAATCACTTCTGAGTCTGCTAAAAGCATGCATCAAAGGAAAACCTATTTAATTCCCGAGCATTAGAACCGCAATTCGCAATTAGCCCGATCACGCGTGACCGTCCAAATAAACAGCGGTCGCTAAACGTTAATGCCGATAATTGCGGATTAGGCGAAAACAATTGTATTCTGCTATATTAATAGAGCTTATGGATTCATAACAAATTATGTGGTTTTCTAACCTCAATGTATTTAGTTTCGTTAACATGTGTTATACTAGCGCACGCCCTACGGTTTCATCCGCGTAGTTCCCGTTCACGTGGAAATACGCGGATAAAATATAACACATCTCATTAACAAATGATATGGCTTTCTGGAGGTAAAATAATTTTTAAAATCGGTTCACTTGACCCAGATATTATTCCCACTACAACTTTTATATACTCAGAAATTTTACCTTTTTAAAACATTAAAAAAGACAATCGGACGGTTTGCGGTTTCACCTGCGTAGTTCCCATTGCCGTCGGTTACGAAGGGTAAATATAGCAGAGCATATTTTACTCGTTGATAATGTACCTCTTCATTTGAGAAAGCAATATTAAAATCAGTGGTTTTTTTTTCTATTATAGGATAAATCTTTATTCTGCTCACAACAAAAAAAGAAGAAAAGCGTAACGTGATTCACTGCGTGTAATACCACTAACTTATCACAATTTCTTGAAAACAAATTCAAAAGCCCGACCCCAGAACCGCAGATGCTTAGCCTATAGCATCGAGATCAACGATAAATATTCGTAAATACTAAAATATATCGTGGCCAACAATTATAAGTACATGGATTAGTGAAAATGTTTGCGATAAGGCACAAGCCACAAATGTAGCTAAACAGATCCATTATGAATTCATTATTGATATAAGCATCAGTAAGTCAAACAACGCTAATGTGTCTTATTCTGTTATATCAATGGGAATTTTACCTTAATTAAATGCTACACATGCTATGCTCACAAGATAGACGTTTGTTTTGTGAGTTGTATTCTTTCGAAAGTACCTACTCTATTTTGTGTACAGGATATCCCGTAAATACAATACGACATACTTTACAAGACGATAGCTTACATCAAGGCCTACTGATCATCATCATCATATCAGCCGATAGACGTCCACTGTAAGACATAGGCCTTTTGTAGGGACTTCCAAACATCACGATACCAGCGAATCCCTGCGACTCGCTTGATGTCGTCAGTCCACCTGGTGGGGGGTCGACCAACATTGCGCTTACTAGTGCGGGGTCGCCATTCCAGCACTTTGGGACCTCAACGTCCATCGGCTCTTCGAACTATGTGCCCCGCCCATTGCCACTTCAGCTTCGCAACTCGTTCAGGCCTACTAAAATAACGCAAGGCCTACTAAAATAACGCAATAGCCGAAGTAAAATTAATATAATTTGAAAACCGTAAAATTTTGGCTAACCTGTATTGCGTTATTTTAGTAGGCCTTGGATCATAGCTATCATATTTTACAGGACACCCTATATATAAAAATCAATACCACTTTTCGTTTTATAACTCTCGAACGGGCTCACCTACCTAAACCAAATGTTTTTTAGACATTGTTCGGACTATTTAGTAGATGGTTTGACTGAAGTTTACACAAAATCGGTCAAACGGTTCTTCATTTATCACATTCTTTGTAACAAATGAATTCAGGGGTAGGATAGAGGTAGGGTGGGGGTATTGCGGACATGGGCATACGGTGGGGGTATACCTATACACTTGTATCTCACGTCATGGAGACACATTACACCCACACAAATTCATAAATCTGGCTTTGTTTTTGTGGTAAATTTCTTCCTCTCCTACTCCTTACGTCATTACTGAGGGTCGTGACCCTTAACACATGTTTGATTCTGGACGCTTTTTCGCGACTTGCAGAGCCTCGACTTCAGAATGAGTGAAATGAGTGAATGAAAGGAAATGTACTAAAATATATTTTATTACACAGAAAAATAATAAAAAATATATATATAAGCAAGAAATTAACTTAAACATTAATGCACATTGGCGGCCTGATCGCTAATAAGCGATAAGCATACGGTTTGTCTCTTGAATTCGTAGATTATTCTAAAACCTAATCCTCATTCAAAAACACGGACAATCTTTATTTATAATATGAACACAACTAAATAAACATTAGAGAATTAGAACTAGCAATGATAAAATCCACATTGTCCAAAAGTGCATACATCATGGACAATCTATTTATTCATTTGGAACAATAACTTGCAATTAGAGCAACCACGCATGGGCAACCAAATAAATAGTGGTCACAATACATTACGACTATAATTATGGATTAGTGGCAACGAGTGCAATTGATTCCGCCCTGTTAATGTAGCTAACACATCCAATACGAATCTGATATACACATTGGTATTATTAAGCTAGAGCCGTAATAGCCCAGTGGATATGACCTCTGCCTCTAATTCCGAAGGGCGTAGGTTCAAATCCCTTCCGTGGCATGCACCTCCAACTTTTCAACAAGATTTTAAATATCACGTGTCTCAAACGGTGAAGGAAAAACATCGTGAGAAAACCTGCATATCTGAGAATTTTCTTAATTCTCAACATGTGTGAATTGTGCCAATCCGCATTGGGCCAGCGTGGACAATTGGCCTAACCCCTCTCATTGCTGAGCACTAGTCTCCTCTCAGAAGAGGAGAGAGAGGGGTTAGGCCAATTGTCCACGCTGGCCCAATGCGGATTTTCACAATTCACACATGTTGAGAATTAAGAAAATTCTCAGATATGCAGGTTGCAGGGTGGACAATTGGCCTAACCCCTCTCATTCTGAGAGGAGACTAGTGCTCAGCAATGAGCTGAATATGAGTTGATATTGATATTGATGATGATGATGATTGTTAAGTTAACAAAGTTGACGTGCTACTTATTAATAGGTAGTAGATGGTTTGTGCATCTCTAGGGAAGTACTGGCACCAAGTTTTGCTGTGTTCAGGTTTAGTTTATCTTTATAACGATCGGCCAAGTAGTTTTGGCGTAAAGGATAGACAGACAAACACACTCACAAATAGAATTTGACGCGAATGGAATCACGGGCGTCTGCTATACCTAGTATAGCATATATTGTATATAGTATAAAAATTCTAGGTTATTTGTTTTCAGTTCGAGACATTTAACGATAATTAGTTTATCTTTATACCGATCGGCCAAGTAGTTGTGTCGTGAAGGAATGACACACAAACACACACACAAAAATAATTTGACGCGAATTGAATCACGGGCATCTTCTATACCTAGTATAGCATATATCGTACATAGCATAAAAATTCTAGGTTATTTATTTTCAGTTTGAGACATTGAACGACAACAATTGTATTTTTTTTCTAAAATCTATTTTATCCAATTTCTTAAAACTTCGAAACGGCGAAAAGATTAGAAAAAAAGAAGAAAATGTATATTACGTTTGTAAATATGCATTTTTCTTTATGCCTACTAATTCTAAAATAATAATATACATAGATAGGGTCCGAATAGTCGTAAATAGTGGTAGCAATACATTACGACAATTGCTACGGATTACTGAAAATGATTGTGATTTGGCTATTAATGAAGCTCCCGGCTCCATTAGGAAATGAGTATTGATATTAGCGTCAGCAAGTTAAACAAAGCTTATGTGGCAATGGCTTTTGTATTAATATCACATGCGAAAGACAAAATATATAGACACGGAACAGAGTAAATATGCTAGTATTTTTTTTGATTTTTTTTTTTGGTTTTTTTTTGTGGGCTCTTCTCGGACCAAGGCGCTTTGGAACCCTCGTAACTTTAATTTTAAGTTTCGACTAATATTACCACCATTAAATTAAATTATGACATAATCCTGACTTTTCAAAAGTAGTACTAGTACACTAAGCCTAATTGAAATAAATGAATTTTGAAAATTCTGAATTTTGATAATGATTCTTTTTTTTATAAATATACTTAAACAATACACATCACTATCTAGCCCCAAAGTAAGCATACAGAGTAGCTTGTGTTATGGGTGCTAAGATAGTTGATATTATAATTATAATATTAATATACATTTATATACCTACTACACATAAATACTTATATAATGTATAAATACACACAGACACTGGAAAAATCCCATGCTCAACACACAAATATTTTCCAGCTCTGGGAATCGAACCCACGGCCGTGGATGCAGAAAGCAGGGTCACTAACTACTGTGCCACGCGGCCGTCAAATGTATATAATATAGTATGTATAGACGCAGTGCAATCATTTATACAATAAAATTTTACATATATTCTATTACATTATAAAGTTGTAAAGTTTGTCGTATTGTAGGGGATCATCTCTGGATCTACTGAATCGATTTTGAAAATTCTTTTACCACTAGAAAGCTCCATTATTTGTGGGTGTCACAGGCTTTATACCAGTACTCTTATGGGAACGGGAACTACGCGGGTGAAACTGCGAGACGTCGGCTAGACGAACATATCACTTCTATTTTCCCACCCTTAGGGTAGAATTTTTTTTTAAATTCCAAATATGGGGCTAACTTTAAGGCCCTATAAAAGTAACACGTGATCATACATTAAAAATATATACACGTCGAATTGATAGCCTTCCATTTTTCGTTGGTTGAAAATAAAAGGAGAGTGTTTCTATTCTATACAATATACATACATACTCCTACTTAATATACAAAGCAAAGCACCCTGTAATATACAAAGTACATGTACTTTGTATATTACAGGGTGCTCGGTAGTATTTCCCATGACAAGTCCACTTATAGGAGCCGAACTGCATATTTTTTTTTCTGTTATTTCATAACTATCCATGAACACACGCCTTATTCTATCCTTGTATTTTTAAATACGTAATCGTCGTAAAAGACTGTCGATATCGACGAGATATTGCAACTGGCATTCCACTCTTCACTAGTAAGCTACTTGATGATATTTATCAATTAACAAGTTTGGCTAGGTCATAATATATGGATGCGATATAAGGGACACAATTTATGATATATTTACAAAAGAAATATTTTTTACTCCGAAAATATTAATTTTAGAACACATGTTCCTCAGACATTTTTAATTAATTTTCCTTAAAGAATATATTATTACCCTAGGATTATGGGAAACTAGCGGACACCCGCGACTTCATCCGCGTGGAATTCAGGGTTTCACAAATCCCGCGGGAACCATGGATTTTTCCGGGATGAAAAGTAGCCTATGTGTTAGTCCAGAGTAAAATCTATTTCCATTCAAAATTTCAGCCAAATCCCTTTAGTAGCCGCAGCGTAAAAGAGGAACAAACATACTTACACACAAACTTTCGCCTTTATAATATTAGTGTGATACTCACGAGCAACCTGTATAGAATAGAATAGAATAGAATAGAATAGAATAGAATAGAATATCTTTATTTGTCCACACACAAGTAATAAAATAAAATAAACAAACACAACATACGAATCTGGTCGCGGACAAAAAAGGTATCCACCTCAGCACGATGCCACAGCGAGCTGTGGCGCTGGTTTTCAGGTGAAACCTTGTGTGTTCAGTAGTATAGTGTTGGTATAGTGTTGTGGTTTGACGGCCTCCGTGGCGCAGTGGTATGCGCGGTGGATTTACAAAACGGAGGTCCTGGGTTCGATCCCCGGCTGGGCAGATTGAGATTTTCTTAATTTGTCCAGATCTGGCTGGTGGGAGGCTTCGGCCGTGGCTAGTTACCACCCTACCGGCAAAGACGTACCGCCAAGCAATTTAGCGTTCCGGTACGATGTCGTGTAGAAACTGAAAGGGGTGTGGATTTTCATCCTCCTCCTAACAAGTTAGCCCGCTTCCATCTTAGACTGCATCATCACTTACCATCAGGTGAGATTGTAGTCAAGGGCTAACTTGTAAAGAATATATAAAAAAAAAAGAAAAAAAAATCAGTGTTCCGGTTAGTTTGAACAGGCGTTGTATCGCACGTGATACACTGCGATACATCGTGTTTTTTTGTTTACAGTTATTGTTGTTTGCGATAGGACAATCGTTACGCGGTTCCGGTTACGGGCCACGTCATTGGGATGTATATTTTAATTGAAAAATATATTTTATTTTGTAATCGCTAACCAACCGTAACGCGTTTCGCTGCGTGAACCGATAGCTCCTAAAATTGATTCAGTAGTAAGTCGATTTGTATATTGCTTATCAACAAATTGATGTCAATGATAATGTGTTATTTAATGATAATTTCGATGTGTGATATAATGGAGATGATGTCTAGGTTTGAATATATTGGTTTTTATGATACATTCGTGTAAATAGGGTCAATGTTAACTAATTTATACATAAAAACCAAAGATTGTCTGGATATTTGCAAAATAAATGAGATTATAAAATTTCAAAATGTTAAAAATCTTTTATCGTAATTAGATGAAAATTCATACAGTTTTAGCTTCCTTACATTAAATGTGACATAAACGCACAATTAACAAAGATATTAGTAATTTTGTTTGAACGCACAAACAAATCTAACGATCATTACATAGCCTACGACGTCATTAGTTCGTGCCATTTTGTATGGGGCGTTTTTCAGGGATCCGCGCCAGCGCCGCAAATCGGACCCTTTAAATCCCTGTAGCTCCGAAAATAATGATCGCACATACCCTGTTCCTTTTACAAAAATGCTTTACTATTAGCATACTCTTAATTTATATACAATTTAAAAAAACTGTCATCATCCCTATTCATCATCAGCACGAGTCTACTCTCAGAATGTGAGGGGTTAGGTCTTAGTTCGCCACGCTGGCCAAATGCGGATTGGCAGACTTTACACACGCAGAGAATTAAGAAAATTCACAGGTAAAAAATAATACGATACGTGCGTTTATGTACGTGTATGTAGGTTTCCCCACGATGTTGATGTGTGGCGAACGAACTCTTTCGTTCGCCCACTTTAGGTTAGGCCATCTACATTCACATTCCAGATTCATTTCATATTTAGAATTCCCTCGACCGCGCATGCGTGGATATATTGTTTCGCCCTTTCATTACATCTTTACCGTTTCTCCATTCAACATCACATCATCACATTGATAGTACTTTTATTTTATATCCTTTTACAATTATTATAATCAGTGAAAGAATAAATATACATAGCAATACAATCGTCTTCTTCATATCTATATACTAACATAAAACCTCAATGGCGATAGATGGGATGGAATAGTTTTCGGCAATATCGGAAACTGTAACGCGCTAAATAGTTAAAAGGTGCTCTAAATTGTAAAACTACTAAACTGAACCAATATAGGAAACTATCTAAACATTTGCTCATTGATTCTATGCCTCCCACGGGGCATGGGAGCTGATCGCTCGTAACTAAAACTGTTTTCGACTTCCTGTTTAAATGCCCAACTTGATGAATATAGGATCTTCTAAATTGATAATTGATGGGTTTAGAATTAAAAAAATCAGAGTATCATTTTATATTTAGAGAATTTTTGCAGTCGTAGTTTAACGGGGTGGTCCGTTATTCCTGGGACCTACAGGCTATATTTTATCCCCTATCCCCGTATTCCTACAAGAACTACGCAGGTGAAACCTTAAAAAAATATGTAAAACAATAACATCATTAGAGTTTATACTAATGAAAAATTCAACCTCACAAGGACATTTTGAGTATTTTTTTTATATAATACTACAATATTAACTCTATGTTAATGGAATTTTATAAGCATTCTTTCTTTTATGCAAGCCTTTAAGTTATGGAATGTTCTCCCTTTGAACATACGGCAATAAAAGTCACTGGATATTTTTAAAAATGCCGTAAAGATTCACTATCTGTTGCAGTAAGGACGAGATAAAGATCTGTATCTATTATTTCTCTTTAATATGACTTATTAATGTATTTATTAGTATATTTTGATATGTATTATATTCATTATTGTAGGTATTTGTGTAAGATTGTTTATGTATGTATGGAAGGATGTAAATTATTTGTATGTATGTGTGCGTTTGTGGACTATGAGAAAGCCTTCGATTCGGTGGAAACCTGGGCTGTGCTAAGGTCATTGCAGAGATGCCGAATTGATTACAGGTATATCCAAGCGTTGAAGTGCTTGTACGAAAACGCCACTATGTCAGTCCGTATTCAGGATCAGACTACGAGGCCAATCCAGTTGCAGCGAGGAGTGCGTCAGGGAGATGTGATCTCTCCGAAGCTATTTACCGCCGCACTGGAAGACGTCTTTAAGCTTCTGGACTGGAGCGGACTTGGCATCAACATCAATGGCGAGTACATCACTCAACTGCGGTTCGCGGATGATGTAGTCATCATGGCACAGACTCTGGATGACCTTAGTACCATGCTCAATGACCTCAGCAGCGTTTCTCAACAGGTGGGGCTGAAAATGAACATGGGCAAAACAAAAATAATGTGTAATGCTCATGTATCGCTCCACCCAGTTATAGTTGAGAACGCTGCACTCGAAATTGTAGACGAATACATATACCTAGGACATATGATCCAGTTAGGTAGGTCCAATTTCGAGAAAGAGGTGAACCGTCGAATCCAACTCGGCTGGGCTGCATTCGGGAAGCTTCGCGACATCTTTTCGTCCGAAATTCCTCAGTGCCTGAAGACAAAAGTCTTCGAACAGTGCGTGTTGCCAGTGATGACCTATGGTTCCGAGACTTGGTCGCTAACTATGGGCCTCATAAGAAGGCTTAGAGTCACTCAGCGGGCGATGGAACGAGCTATGTTAGGAGTATCTCTGCGTGATCGAATCAGAAATGAGGAGATCCGCAGAAGAACCAAAGTCACCGACATAGCTCAACGAGTTGCGAAGCTGAAGTGGCAATGGGCGGGGCACATAGTTCGAAGAGCCGATGGACGTTGGGGTCCCAAAGTGCTGGAATGGCGACCCCGCACTAGTAAGCGCAGTGTTGGCCGACCCCCCACCAGGTGGACTGACGACATCAAGCGAGTCGCAGGGATTCGCTGGATGCAGGCGGCTCAGTATCGTGATGTTTGGAAGTCCCTACAAAAGGCCTATGTCCTGCAGTGGACGTCCATCGGCTGATATGATGATGATGATGATGTGTATTACTAGTACTATAGTTATTTTTGTTTTACGCCACCTGCTGATGTCCTTAAGTTTTCCTTAACCGAAAGGTTGCCTGGAAGAAATCGCTACTTAACGATAAGGCCGCTTTTTGTATGCTGATCTTTTCTTATTATGTTTTATTTCACTTGTATTTGTCTTTGTGGTATGCAAATAAAGTATATTTATCTAAAATATACTACCTATACAAAGTTTGAAGTGTCAGTGCATATTGCTCGAAACCTTTTGTTATCTAAAACACACAAAGCCTCACACAGCTTTGACACGTCTGATATTCAAGCCATTTAATATGCGCACCTAGTCAAATTCCATTTGATTTTATTTTTCCTACATATTTTTTTAGTGATATGTTTTTTTTAATCAAAATTTGATAACATTTTGGAACGTAGGTATACATGGCTTCAGTTAATAATCTATACAAATACTAGCGGATCCGGTCAAGCTTCGCTTAGACATATGTGTACTTTTTCTCTATCCCTACCCTACACTACCCTACTTCTACCCCTACCCTACCCCTGAATTCATTTGTTACAAAAAATGTAATAAATGAAGAACCGCTCGACCGATTTTGTCCAAACTTCACACGAACCATCTACTAAATAGTCCGAATAAAGCCTAAATATTTAGTTTGTGGATAGGTAAGACCGTCCTTAAGTTATAAAATTATAACGAAAACTGGCATTGATTTTTATATATATAGATTAGATATAGCTGGATCTATTGAACTGATTTTGAAAATTCTTTTACCAATAGAAAGCCATGCTATATATGAATTCACTTGAAGTTGAGAGAAAAACAACAGCTCACAGCAGAGTAAAACTTCTCGAGGCGTGCTCGAACACACAAGCCTAAAAATACGCTGCCACGTGTCATCACAATGGTGCATAAACGTCTATCAAATGTGATACCTACGCGATGAAGCTTCATATGCCCGTTATTTCACCGGCAACCATACTCTTTATACTGTAGCCAGACACCCTTTTTTTTATTCTTTACAAGTTAGCCCTTGACTACAATCTCACCTGATGGTAAGTGATGATGTAGTCTAAGATGGAAGCGGGCTAACTTGTTAGGAGGAGGATGAAAATCCACACCCCTTTTCGGTTTCTACACGACATTATACCGGAACGCTAAATCGCTTGGCGGTACGTCTTTGTCGGTAGGGTGGTAACTAGCCACGGCCGAAACCTCCCACCAGCCAGACCTGGACCAATTAAGAAAATCTCAATCGGCCCAGCCGGGGATCGAACCCAGGACCTCCGTTTTGTAAATCCAACGCGCATACCACTGCGCCACGGAGGCCGCCAAAAGTGTACACCCTAAGTGGCGTGGAAACTAGCGAGGACAATTGTGGCCTCGTTACTCGTCCTACCACAAATGTTCGCGTGAGGATTTCAGTGTGTAGTCAGGCAGGGCAACATCGCAGCAAATAAGCGGCAGCACGAGCAGCATAGTGTAGCTGGGTTAGATCGGAACACAGACCTGCCATTTGCGACAGAAATGAAAATGACATTTTCTAAGCAAAATTCCGATCTCACAAAAAAAACACTGAGCGCTGCACGGTCTCCCATATATTATTTCTAATGAGGTATCTATTTTAAGCATTCTAGGATCCACGTATGGACTTCACCGGTTATGCAAAACAACGACCTCGTTTTCTAGCACCGACAGCTCCTTAGTGCAACACCATTTGCAGTTATTGGGTGTTTATTTCCATAGTTTAATATTTAAAAGCTCGCTGCGAGGGCTGCCAGGTAAAATGCTATTACATGCAATGATGCTAGAATAAAAAAAGAGGTTATACGCGGACCGCAAGTGGATAAAACTATGCTAATTAGCAAAGCTGAGCTCAGTCGCCGCTGTCATCGCGCTGTTGACAACGCCTCTGAAATATTTGTTGTGTGCCAGTTGTAAACATCGATTGTGGTTTATGTATACTAACTACATCTTTTTCTTCTAAAATCATTGATTACAAGACAGATATTCTTTATGGGATACAGACAGGGCTTTATTGCAATCCTTCGTTAGAGATCCGTAATCATCAAGTACCTAATAATATTTATGAAATAATTTGCCCTCTTCTCGGGCGAAAGTGGTCAAATATGCTCCATCGTCCGTCGTTGACAGTCAGACAGTCCAAATCAAGTCAAGTCAGTAAGGCGAAGGCAACCTTATAAAACTTTTGATAGAGTCCACTGAAAAAATCGAATTAATGACATAAATCACTCCTGTTCAATCCCCTCTTCACATGTGCACTTTTCACTTATATTGAATTCAATACGAGAAGTAAATAACTTACAATTTTCTCGCCAAAACTCTGTCATTCATCATTATCAACTCATATGCTGAGATCGAGTCTCCTCTCAAAAAGAGAAGGGTTAGGCCAATAGTCCAGCACGCTGGCCCAATGCGGATTGGCAGAGTTCACACACGCAGAGAACTAAGAAAATTCTCTGGTATGCAGGTTTCCTCAAGATGTTTTTCCTTCATCGTTTAAGACACGTGATATTTAATTTAATTTCTTAAAATGCACATATCTGAAAAGTTGGAGGTGTATGCCCCAAACCGGATTCGAACCCACACCCTCCGGAATAGGAGGCAGAGGTCATATCCACTTGGCTATCATGGCTATATATTACATTACCTACATAATATTAAAAAGCGTCAGACATAGCACAGGAGCGAATAATTCTTCCTTAATAAAGGTGACGATGTCTTGCTCAAAACAAACACTAGCTACAATCTTGGATTACTTAAGACTTGGCAACCTAAAGCCGAGCTCTTGCAAGGTTTATTAGCTCGCTCTCTTAAACACTTTTTTGCTCATGATAATTTCCTGAGATAGCGCTGAATAGCTGATAGCTCTTTAAGTTGTTTCAACGTAGAAGCAGATAAGTTTGAAAAAAAAAAATGCAAACTTTTTTCACAGAAGCGAAAATTTTCATAGCTTTTATTTACGACTTAAGTATCTGGCTAGTTCCTACTAATTTATGTAGTAAAAATTGTTACTTATTAGATACTATATTCACGATACTGTACTACATCTAACGGGTGTACAATTTGCTATATCATTATATAAATCCGGATTTACATGCTCTTTAAACAGAACGGGTAAGGGTAAGTAAACGTATTTAGAATTTTAGATACAAGGGAATATCCGTTAAAAAAAATGAATACGATAAAACGGAATTTCGAAATACATCACGCACCCATGCAGTCCAATAAGCCGTTTGCATTATTCAAAAGGTTAAATGGATTTCGTCCATAGCCGAATTTAATTTCAATCACATCTCACCCCGAACGTTTCGGCTATCGAAAAAAAACATATAATTTATGGGCAAGCGTAAACAAGAAGGTTCGGCGAGGGACTTGACGATTTTACAATGTCCGATACGATACCGACACGACGTGGGTTATGCTTGTACCATTTTATATTCAAGGACAAGTTAGCCCATGACTGCTATCTCACCTGATGTTAAGTGACGATGCAGTCTAAGATAGAAGCGGGCTTACTTGGTAGGTTTTTGGCTGGTGGAAGGCTTCGGCCGTGGCTAGTTACCACCCTACCGAAAAAGACGTACCGCCAAGCGATTTAGCGTTCCGGTACGATGTCGTGTAGAAACCGAAAGGAGTGTGGATTTCATCCTACTCCTAACAAGTTAGCCCGCTTCCATCTAAGATTGCATCATCACTTACCATCAGGTGAGTCAAGGGCTAACTTGTAGAGAGAAAACAAAATACAGATCTACATAGAGATCCGAAACCACAGGCAACTGAACCAACGAGGCAGTCAAGAAAGTTTAAAAAATAAATGTCCCAATAAAAAAGGTTCACTTTTATAAAAGATCACATTAAGCGATTAAAATACACAGTCCACTCTTAATCTAGACAACGACTAGCATTACGAAACTCACAAACCGGCTTACGAGCAGGAATAAATTTACTCTAGAAAGGAGAAATAACGTAATAATATAGCTTAGCAGTAATAAAGATTTTCTATTTATGGAGGACGTACGTAATGCAATAGTAGACAGTACCTACAACTGAGTTTGTTCGTGTAAACTAAAGAAAAGTAAGCATAGTAGAAAGACATTGTTTAAATATTTCAAGTGATACATGGGAGGTGTGTGACATTGTAACCCGTTACTAAATAATCACTTACAGACATCGTTAAGTACATAAATCATCATGACAATTGACATACTCATATAGTAGGGGAGCCGAAGACGGAATTTTTGAAGTTACGTGAGCACGGCAGATGAACATAAGAGATTATATCTTGCACGTTCTTCAGTACCTCCACCAAGTATGAGCCCTTAATATTTATGGGTACTTAGTGAGAACCAAAAAAAAAACTAACTTCAGAAATACTCAATCAGCACGTCAGGATAAGATTAGATAGGTGATTAGATTGGATAGCTAAAAGATGTGCATTTCGAAAAACTGACGCGAGCGTTTGAGCGTAACGTAATGGAATGGGAAGGTTCTAAAGTTACAAAATAAACCCTTATATTCTGTTATAGAGCGCGGTTAATTTTTGCCTTATTTTTAATGAAATAATCTCCTGAATAATCGCTCATATGATAATTTCAGTAAGCCAAAGTAATAAAAAATGCCTTTGAAATCTGTAGGTTTTTTTTATCCCCACCAATGGAAGCGAAAAAAGTATAGAACCATTTATTCTTTCTATCATCTTATCTACCAAATCTAATCGATTCAAATGACGCTTCAGTGACTGCTAATTTAGCATCCCGGGCTCCCCTACTAATAGTATAAATTGAAGTTGCTCGCTTGATGTTCGCTTAGATCTCTTAAGCTATTCAACGGATTTTAATGCAGTTTTCAGTGGTCGACGGCGCGGGGGTCTACATCCTCAAATAGGTACAATATATAAAAATATCCGCCAGCAAGCTCTCAAGCTATTACGCGTTTTTATGATTTCCTTCCTGCCGTTGGTTCAAAATCTTTTGAAATCGTAGATTAAAGGAATTGCAAAAATGTAAGTCTTCAGTCGCGAAGGACTTTAATATCGGATGAGAAATCCACATTACAAGATTCCTAGTTCCTCGCAGATGATATTAGGTTATTTTTACGGCTTACCGCAGCGTACAGGCCACCTTTTTCCTACTTTGTTAGTGTCACGAAAACGTCTCCAATTTTAATATCATTTGTTGTTAGTTCGTGGTTATAAAAAAGTTTGAATGAAACACAAAAGAAAATTCCAAAAACTTGAGCAAATTTTGTATCTAAATTCCCACTTTTAGGTTAATAAATGTAGTTCACCGGGCTAGCCAAATTAAATAAAAATCTACTACTACTAATAAAACCAAAAAAAAATAAACTATAGCCGTGATAGCCCAGTAGATATGAACAATGCCTCCGATGCTGGAGGGTGTGGGTTTGAATCCGGTCCGGGGCATGCACCTCCAACTTTTCAGTTGTGTGCATTTTAAGAAATTAAATATCACGTGTCTCAAACGGTGAAGGAAAACATCGTGAGGAAACCTGCACACCAGAGAAGTTCTTAATTCTCTGCGTGTGTGAAGTCTGCCAATCCACATTGGGCCAGCGTGGTGGACTATTGGCCTAACCCCTGTCACTCTGAGAGGAGACTTGAGTTCAACAGGGAGCCGTATATGGGTTGATAACGACGACTAATAAAACCCCTTACATACATTTGGAATAAGGAAAACCGCTAAAGTTTTAAAATAAAATTGACACTATTTAGTTATAGTGCGAATACAATGTACATCTCTCGCCACGAAGGAAAAACGTTTAAGTTTTAAAAGCGCAGAACGGCCAAATAGATTGGCGCTGAAGCTTTATTAATGAAATCCAAGAGCGCTGTAAATTGTTGCACCACACACGACGTTAACGAGAAATGTGTCCGTTCTAATTGTATTTCAGGGAGAAAAATACTGTTCATTTCTTTGCTCGAGTCTTAGTACGAGTAGATTATGTCGACGGTGATCGAATTTCTATGGTATATCTATCTTACTACTGCGAAAACTGTTCGCTCGACGATTCACACTTATGTCGATGCAAAAGTCTACAACTTTGTTGCAATGTCCTCAACGCAATGCAATGCAAATGCAACCTCTCAGTAAATCAGGATAGTCTAACAATAACAAATTGGTTAAAAAGTTTAACTTATACAGACACCGAAGAATTACTCAATGCAAATATGAAATAAACTAAAATAATTATGTACACCTATCTAACGTTTCAGCTTACTGTTCTACTTTACTTTTCTTTTTTTTTGTAATGTATTTCTTTTTGTAATATAGTCGAAAAATTAACTTAATAGTAATCTGTTGTAAAAAATATTCTACTACAATGGGGATGATGACTAGGTTTGAATATATTGATTTTTATGATACATTCGGGTAAATAAGGTCAATGTTAACTAATTTATACATAAGAAGCAAAGATTGTCTGGATATTAGCAAAATAAATAAGATTATAAAATTTCAAAATGTATTAAATTTTTTTTATCGTAATTAGATGAAAATTCATATAGTTTTAGCTTTCTTACATTAAATGTGACATTTTTCAATAAATGAACTATAAACATAAACGCACAAATAACAAAGATATTAGTAATTCTGTTTGAACGCCCATACAAACCTAACGATCAGCGAGCCAACGACGTCACTAAATCGTGCCATTTTGTATGGAGCGTTTTTCAGGGATCCGCGGGCGCCGCAAATCTGACCCTTCAAATCCCTGTAGCTCCGAAAGTAATGATCGCAGATCATCATCATCATCATCATCATATCAGCCGATGGACGTCCACTGCAGGACATAGGCCTTTTGTAGGGACTTCCAAACATCACGATACTGAGCCATCTCCATCCAGCGAATCCCTGCGACTCGCTTGATGTCGTCAGTCCACCTGGTGGGGGGTCGGCCAACACTGCGCTTACTAGTGCGGGGTCGCCATTCCAGCACTTTGGGACCCCAACGTCCATCGGCTCTTCGAACTATGTGCCCCGCCCATTGCCACTTCAGCTTCGCAACTCGTTGAGCTATGTCGGTGACTTTGGTTCTTCTGCGGATCTCCTCATTTCTGATTCGATCGCAGATACCCTGTTACCTTCTACAAAATTGCTTTGCTATTAGTATACTCTTAATTTATACACAATTTAAAAAACTGTCATCATCCCTATTCGATACTACTGGAAAACTGTCTTAACTTCGAGTAGTTTGAACTCGTACTAATGGCACTGGCGCTAACCGTACGTAACGACAGATCGTCGTTCAGCGATTCTGTCAAAAGATTGCCAATTTTCCTTTGTTAGGAGGATCCAACTCTCTGCACGGAAATACTGTCAAATTATCGCCCAAATATTTTTAAAAGTACCTCGGACACAATGTTTTTTTTTATACTTTACAAGTTAGTTAGTTTTTAAGTTAAGTAAGATAAAATCTGCACCCATTTCTGTTTCTACGCGACATCGTATCGGAACGATAACGTCTTTGCCGGTAGGATGGTAACTAGCCACGGCTGAATCCTCTTAATGACCCAACCCTGACCAATTAAGAAATCTCAGTCGGTCCAGCCGGAGATTGAACCCAGGACCTCCGTCTTGTAAATCCACCGAGCATACCACTGTGCCACGGAGGTTGTCAAATCTATATTACTTTTCAAGCAGTTTAAGTAGTAGTAGAGCTCTCTTTGACGTAGCTCGCCCAAAGTAGTACTTCTGCAATGCCTATATCTGCTATGTTTGGGGTTGAAGGGTAATGTGTCCGGTAAAATTACTGGTACATGCATCGATCGTAGATCGTTAGATGGGCCTCAAAGCGTCGCGGAATTGCCATTAGTTTCGCACATTGAGTACGTCATCACTCGTAACACATTTTTCTTTATTCATATTGTGGGTGGAATTGTGACACTTCCAAAATGAACACGAAGGTATAATTAAGGGATTAAAATAAGAAAAAACAGTAAATATTTTATTAAGTCCACGTCCACTCACAGCATGCGCTTGTTACGTTCTACGATAAGATGTGCGTGCACATCTTTGGGTAATGACATAAAATTGAACGTTCTTTAATATGGAGGGGACCATCCAACGATTTATATCGATGGGTACATGACCCTTAATACCTACGACTCATGTGGACAAGTGCAAGACGCATTGAAGGACGTCACCTGCATGCTTACAAATGCGTATTCTCTCTATTAGATACTAACCGACACCTCGCGGTTTCACTCGCGTAGTTCCCGTTTCGTTGAGAATACTGGGATAAAATACAGCCTATGACACTCGCAAATAACGTAGCTTTCTAGAGGTAAAAGAACTTTCAAAATCAGTTCGTTAGATTTAGAGGTTACCAGGGGCATTGTAGGGCAATACCACAACCTTAACCTGTTTAATATTATAATATGTAAAGTATAGATAAGTGCATGTCTGAAAAGTTAATTACGTCAAGTGTGTATACGCCCTTAGTATCATAAGTGCTGTAATTAAAAGCGAAGATTACCACCGAGCGACCTAACGCTAGCGTAATATACAATTTCAATTAAAGCTCTCATTTGTCTTACAAAGATAATGATACAGTTTAGCAATTATACAGTAAGCAAGTAAAACTTGGACTATGCTACGAAGAAAAGAAAGAAAATCGTTTACTTCATTCTGAGACATTGCGGACGACCTACTAAATATAATTATTTCTTTTGGGTTAATGTCTGGATAAAGCGATAGATTCTTACGTCGGTACACTCTTGCATTTTCTATATCCGCTTAACGGTGGCCCAACCAACAGTCGTCGTTACAACCCATATTCGGCTCACTACTGAGCTCGATTCTCCTCTCAGAATAAGAGGGGTTAGGCCAATAGTCCACCACGCTGGCCCAATGCGGATTTGCAAACTTCACACACGCAGAGAATTAAGATAATTCTCTGGTATGCAGGTTTTCTCACGATGTTTTTTTTGCTTCACCGATTGAGACACGTGATATTTAATTTCTTAAAATGCACAAAACTGAAAAGTTGGAGGTGCATGCCCCGGACCGGATCCGAACCCACACCCTCCAGAATCGGAGGCAGAGGTCATTCATATCCACTGGGCTATCACGGCTTTATACTAATAGTAATAGCTATGTTGTAATTTTATCTATCATAATTTATTTTATGTATTCCACGATCCCACACGTTGGGCGCTCTTGCATGCCCCAACTGTATTCGCTAAACGGTGGCCAAACAAGAGTACGTTTGTAACGGAGATGTAGACGACCCAACTCAACAATGGCGGTTGGTATCAAAAGGACGAGCACGCTAACAAGGTGTCAGCTACGGGCCACCTGACACTATTGTCGGTACTGCTTTGAAGGGCGAATATTCACGTCCCAATGAACGGGACGCGTAACCTTGGATCAAAGGACACGTATCCATGGGGACCATTGTAGTTGCCACACGAGAGTAATGTTTTATGTAAATTATTCTACCTTATAGAGATTCCTATAAAAGTCGAAAACATTTTAACTAGTAGGAAATACCTGTGGACAGTTGTGGAAGAGCGAAGGTCGTCCACAGGACCATCATTTTTTTTTTTTTGATGATGGTAAGTTGGTTGACTGATGGTAAGTGATGATGTAATCTAAGATGGAAGCGGGCTAACTTGTTAGGAGGAGGATGAAAATCCACACTCCTTTCGGTTTCTACACGACATCGTACCGGAACGCTAAATCGTTTGGCGGTACGTCTTACGCCTCCCACCAGCTAGACCTGGACCAATTAAGAAAACCTCAATCGGCCCAGCCGGGGATCGAACCCAGGACCTCCGTCATTAAATCCACCGCGCATACCACTGCGCCACGGAGGCCGTCAAAAATCATCTAATATCAGATCCGCTTGCTATTTTGCACGCAATTTATGGGACTACTAGCGAACGACAACGTCTTTTCCGTGGTGATTATTTTTTTTTTTTTAGTTTTCGTATTGAAAGTAACAAAAGCCTGAAGGCCCGAGCAACCTGCAGTAAGGATTCCAAAATTAACCTCAAGGACGAGAGAGATTAGTAAGAAGATAAACCTTCTGTATCCGACCTTAAATCCAATAATCTTTCACTAGTATCCATATCAAATTTGAAGAACCCACGAAACCCTAATAAAACACAACCTAAACAACAAACAAATTCATTACAACAAATAGGAAACGCATCTTAAACAAAAAACTAACAGGTTTTTAATAGCAACGAAAACTCTTTCAACTACCAGAGCTCTAAAAGTCAGCCACATTTAATTGGGAGCCAATTCATGCCAAAGTAAGTATAAGAAACCGGGCGGGACCGGTCTCCGGGACCACTTTATTACATAACGAGCGAGCTAAAAAATTCCAACCACGTTGCACCAATGCGACAAGATTACTGTACGAAGCGGTAAACTAGTTACGTACACCATTTACGTTGATGATGTAAATGAGTGTTTTATAAGTGGGATAAGGCCGAACCTTGATGTGCGACTGTTAAACGTAACAATTATTACATGCAAACGCCCACATTCACTCGCGTAGGTTCCATTTCCGTGCGAATACCGGAATAATTTTGACGGCCTCCGTGGCGCAGTGGTATGCGCGGTGGATTTACAAGACGGAGGTCCTGGGTTCGATCCCCGGCTGGGCAGATTGAGATTTTCTTAATTTGTCCAGGTCTGGCTGGTGGGAGGCTTCGGCCGTGGCTAGTTACCACCCTACCGGCAAAGACGTACCGCCAAGCGATTTAGCGTTCCGGTACGATGCCGTGTAGAAACCGAAAGGGGTGTGGATTTTCATCCTCCTCCTAACAAGTTAGCCCGCTTCCATCTTAGAGTGCATCATCACTCACCATCAGGTGAGATTGTAGTCAAGGGCTAACTTGTAAAGAAAAAAAAATAAAAAAATAAAAAATAAAACATAGCCAGTGTAGCCGCCAACAATGTAGCTTTCCACTGGTGAAAGAGTTTTTACGATGTTATTAAAGACTACTGGACGCCTGCGACTTCGTCCGTCCTTAGACCTCTTTAACCCGGCCCTTACAGTAGTATCGCTGTAAAAATGGAGTAACTTCTCCCGTTTTCCCAACATTTCCCTTCACTGCTCTGCTCCTATTGATCGTAGCGTGATGAAAATTATACTATAACCCGCCCAGGAGTATGAAGAACAATTGTACTAAGTTTTGTTTAAATCCGTCGAGTAGTTATTGTTTCTATAACGAAAACATTTTACTGATTGCATTTTTGGCATCAGTATCGATCACTAATCACCCCCGATAGTTATTTTGGAAATAAATTTCATGACAGAATTGATCTCTCTACAGATGAATAATTTAAAAGACTAACACCAACTATACTAATATTATAAAGAGGTAAAGTCTGGATCTCTCTCTCTCTCTCTCTCTCTCTGGAGCCTCTGGATCTACTAACCGATTTTGAAAATTCTTTTATCGCTAGAAAGCTACGTTAGTTGTGAGTGTCATATAGGCTATTTTATCCCCGTATATTCATGCGAACGGGAACTACGCGAGCGAAACCGCAGAACGTCTGCTAGTTTAAAATAAATTAACACACAATTTTCATAAACACAGAGAAGTATAAAAAAAAATCTAAAACAATAAACATAACGAATTAAAACAACCTATACAAAAGTAAATGGACTAGCAACTTGGAATTACAATTCCGACAGCAAACAACCTAATAAGATAAAACCGAATGTACAGCCAGTGAAAGTGAATGGACCGTTTTAGGATCTCGATTGCTCACGGAACTCGCTAATAATAAAATCAAACCACTTCGGGCGAATTTTAAGCAGCCAATAAATTTTAAGCCCGCCGCTCTACTTGAAGCCTCTACAGACTGTGCCGACTTTGATTACGATTCACGCTCCAGTCTAATTAGTAATAACTGATTAATTGCTGTAAATTGGCCTTGGACAGTTTCTTGAATGATTGCTTGATTCTTTATATGCAACACAATATGATTTATGCTGGAAATAAACTGAAACTGACAGAAACATGTATTCGTAATAAATAATTTGTAAAAATAATTCACCCTAACATCCTTTTCAATTACATATAACTAAATAGATTAAGTAAGCCATTGCACTCAATCAATAATAAAACTACTAATTTATATTTTTTATTAAACAGACTAACGCTTGGCTGTAATCACACCAACTATAATGCAAACTTACTTAACATTAACATAACTTAACATAGGGCGGTTATCTTCTAGAGTTTGAATACCCATGGTATTCAAACTCTAGAAGATATACTTTAGATTTAGTGCTTATAACCTATACCCGTGCTATAGGTTATAAGCACTAAATCTAAAGCTAAAATGATTTATCAAATCTGTGCCGTGCATATAAGGAACGACGAACAAATGGAGTGTCCCAGGGATATCAACTTCTTAAAAGTGCAGATCTTCCCAATGCCTGGTGTTAAATTCTTAAGTTGGAACAGAAGTTGGACACTGAAATTGGCTAAGTGTGTACAAGCTCTTGAAAGGAGTTGGTACACGAGTATTTCTATTTATGAGCCGGCTGGCTCCCATGATGAAATGGTGGAGGTATGAATGTCTTAAATTGCATATTGCGAGCATTTCTCTGTAGTTTGTCTCGAGATTTGTAGGAACTCGGAATATTACCTTTCCCCGAAATTGTGCCCTAAAATGTATTTCGTGCCCGCACTGTAGGGCTTCTATAATTTCAATTGTTAAGTAAATTAGTTTTGGTAATGCTTTATATCTGGAATAAAAAGCTTTG
This sequence comes from Bicyclus anynana, assembly GCF_947172395.1. Taxonomy (NCBI): domain Eukaryota; kingdom Metazoa; phylum Arthropoda; class Insecta; order Lepidoptera; family Nymphalidae; genus Bicyclus; species Bicyclus anynana. The sequence goes on from NC_069099.1 coordinate 5,398,212, forward strand.
AAGGTCCCTGTGTAATAATTTATTTAAAGGCAGCTCTAGATATTTTAAGTAAAGTAAGTAGTATAAAACGAGAATAATGAGACAGTTAATCGGCTTAATTAACGTGAATATGTTGGGATTACATTCGAAAATTTTCAACACCATCCTCCCTAATAAGCACCATAACGTAAACGATATTTTAAAAGAAATCGCTTATAATAATTTAATTTATAGCCTCGTCATCCCAATGGTCAAAGTAACCTACTTATACAAACCCACCCCCTTCTGGGACAATTCTAACTCTATGTTTGGATCCATGCAAGATACCTAAGTCCAGCAGCGGACGTCCATCGGCTGTTCATCATCATTATCAGCCGATGGACGTCCACTGCTGGACATAACCCTCTTGCATGGATTTCCAAACACCACGGTCTCGAGCCGCCAGCATCCAGCAGCTCCCTGCAACCCGCTTGATGTCCTCGGTCCACCTAGTGAGGGTCGACCAACACTGCGCTTACCAGTGCGGGGTATCATCATCATCTCCTTACCCTTATCCCACTTAAGTGGGGTCGGAAAAATATGTCAATCTTTTCCATTCGTTTCTATTACTCGTCAACTCATCATCCACTCCTTTTACACACATGTCCTCTTTCACACAATCCAACCATCTCTTCTTTGGCCTTCCTCTCCTCTTATGACCTTCCACTTGCACATTCAACATTTTTCTAGTAATATGACTTTCCTCTCTACGCATTACATGTCCATACCAAGCTAACCTTCTACTCCTCAATTTTTCTGTCACTGGCGCCACCTTCAGACTTCCTCTTATATACTCATTCCTTATTTTATCTATTCTTGTCACACCACACATCCATCTCAACATACGCATTTCGTTCACATGCATTCGTTTACTATCCATCCCTTTCACCGCCCAACATTCTGATCCATACAGTACGACAGGTCTTACAACCGTTTTGTATATTTTACACACATAGTATATTTTACGTCACATAGTACACCTGAGACCTGTCGCCATTTCATCCATCCCGCATTCATTCTACTTTTTACGTCTCGGTCCACATTGCCATCGTTTTGAAAAAGCGACCCGAGGTACCGAAAATCGGAGCAAGCTGGTAGGGTTACATCATTTAAGGCAATTTTGGAAGATTGAGATGTACCGCCAAAGTCCAAGAATAAGTATTCAGTTTTCGTTTGACTGATTCGTAGACCAACACTTTCCAATTTCTCCTGCCATTTTCCCAGTCTGCTCTGTACCTCAGATGCGTTTTCTCCGACAAGTACAATATCATCGGCGAACAGCATACACCAAGGTGCTTCTTCCTGTATGTCTGATGTCAGAGCATCCATTACTAGGAGAAACAAATAGGGGCTTAAAGCCGATCCTTGGTGTAAGCCCACCTCCACTTGAAACTTGTCAGTAACACCAGCTTCTGACCGTATGCTCGTGCATGCATCTCTATACATTTCTTTCACTATTCTAACATACTTCCCAGGTATTTTCTTCACGTTCATAGCCCACCATACAACCTCACGGGGTACTCTGTCATACGCTTTCTCTAAGTCAACAAACACCATGTGGAGATTCTTTTGTGCATTCCTATATTTCTCACACAGTTGACGCAAAGCGAAAATGGCATCAGTTGTACCCCGTCCTGGCATAAACCCAAACTGATTTAGAGTAACCTCACTCTCCTCTCTTATTCTCTTATCTATCACTTTCTCCCAAATCTTCATAGTATGTGACATGAGCTTTATTCCTCGATAGTTGTTGCAATTTTGGACATCACCCTTATTTTTAAATATGGGCACCAACGAACTGCTTACCAGTGCGGGGTATATGGGATGTTAATGATAATAAATGATGATTTATCTTCATCTGTGTTTATGAATAGGGGATAGGTGTTAAGGGATTATATTGCCTTGATAGCCCAGTGGATATGACCTCTGCCTCCGATTCCGGAGGGTGTGGGTTCGAATCCGGTCCGGGGCACGCACCTCCAACTTTTCAGTTGTGTGCATTTTAAGAAATTAAATATCACGTGTCAAAAAGATCGTGAGGAAACCTGCATACCAGAGAATTTTCTTAATTCTCTGCGTGTGTGAAGTCGACCAATCCGCATTAGGCCAGCGTGGTGGACTATTGGCTAACTCCTCTGATTCTGAGAGGAGACTCAGACTCGAACTCAGCAGTGAGCCGAATATGGGTTGATAACGACGTTAAGGGATTTAATGAATAATATTCCAAAACACATACAACGTGCAAGCAAAAGAGGTCGAAAGTTTTCTCTTCGCGTAAATTAATACAGATTACCACAATTGCGTCACACCTACCGCTTTCCCTTACCAGTCACATGCCGCACACGACAACTATGTCTTCTTAGCCTTACGAGATTAAACTAATTAGTTTAATTATATAATCTTCTTATCTAATACTGATAATGAGCTTACCGTGGTTTAGTTCTTACACACGTTGCTACATATGAAGTAGATACAATTTCGTCGCGTAGTGTGTTCTACCAATAGGCTAGTTGACACTTTTTTTTTAAATGGTCTTAAATTGTTCATTATCATTCTGCTAGATTGAAAAAATCATAGTTTGCTGAGACGTGATTACATCGTTATAAACCCATATTCTGGTCACTGCTGAGCTCGAGTCTCCTCTTAGAATGAGAGGGGTCGGGGATTGGCAGACTTCACACACGCAGAGAATTAAGAAAATTCCCTGGTATGCAGGTTTCCTCACGATGTTTTCCTTCACCGTTTGAGACACGTGATATTTAAATTCTTAAAATGCACACAACTGAAAAGTTGGAGGTGCATGCTCCGGACCAGATTCGAACACACACCCTCCGGAATCGGAGGCAGAGGTCATATCCACTGAGCTATCACGGCTCTCACGTGATTACATGAAAATTTTAATTTTTAATTATTTTTAATACGAGCCAAAACGCCTGTCGGCCATGATGGTCTATATTTCAACTGTTTTATGACGTCACTTTAAGAAATCCTATACCAAACGGAGCATTTGACAACAAAAATATTAGTTATCAATTAGTTTGACGTCTACACGTTTAGTACATCAAGTAACGATGTGACGTCACAAAATGGACGACAGCGTTTTTGACGTTTGGAAAATTTGAAAAAAATACATGATTTATAAATTAAGTTTTATATGACATCTTTAACTTTTATGAATTAAACTATACTAATATTATAAAGCTGAAGTGTTTGTTTGTTTGTTTGATTGAACGCACTAATCTCAGGAACTGGTCCAATTTGAATTTTTTTTTCAGTGTTAGATAGCCCATTTATCGAGGAAGGCTATAGGCTATATATTATCCCCATATTCCTACGGGAACGGGAACCACGCGGGTGAAACCGCGCGGTATCAGCTAGTATCAATATATTTCGGACTCATAATCCATATACTACACGACATTAACATTGTTTAGATACGAGTCAATTACCCTATTGCTATGTATGTCAATAATATAGTTAATTACTCATTATTGCGTTAATGGTTATAAAATATAATAAAAATAAGTCGGGTTTTCCTTCCTGACGCTATAACTCCAGAAAGCACGAACCGATTTCCACGGTTTTGCATTCGTTGGAAAGGTCTCGGGCTCCGTGAGGTTTATAGCAAAGAAAATTCAGGGAAAGGTAGGGGTAGGGTAGGGGTAGGGGTAGGGTAGGGTAGGGGTAGAGTTGGGTAGGAGTAGTTGAAAGTTTACATCGAGTTCCACGCGGACGAAGTCGCGGGCGTCCGCTAGTAAAATATAAAATACATTAGTATAGAATCTAGGAATCTAGTGTTGTAAACTACCAACAAACTAACTCAAACAGCTTCAGAGAAATGCGGTCTGCTCTAATGTCCCGATGGAACCATTGAGAAGATTATATCAAATACTCTAAACTAGAGGTAAAATATGATATTCTTTATTCCGACTTAACTCAAAAACTGCTTCACCGATTTTAAAAATTCTTTCACCATTAGATAGACATCTTTACCGAGTAACATGGGCTATAATTTATCCCCGTATTTCTGCTGGTGATATTTCGATGATTTTGTATGCATATAACGCCGCGTGGTTCCCGTTCCCGTAGGAACGTAAGGGATAAAGTATAGCATATAACACTCGGGAATAGTGTAGCTTCCTAACAGTGAAAGAATTATTCAAATCGTTCAGTAGTTTCAGAGTCTATTCAATGCAAACAAACAATCAAATCTTTCCTCTTTATAATATTACTATAGATAATAAAACACTGCCCATTATATACGATACGTTCATGACGTAACGAAGTATTGTTCATATAAAGATGATGGTTTTCCACTTATCATCAAGTAGCTCAAGACTCCGTTAACGTATGACTACAAAAATCTCTAAATATAAAATAGTCGTCGTCGTTCGTTATAAATCCATATTCGGCTCACTGCTGAGCTCGAGGTCCACCACGCTGGCCCAATGCGAATTGGAAGACTTCACACACGAAAAGAATTAAGAAAACTCTCTGGTATGCAGGTTTCCTCACGATGTTTTCCTTCACCGTTTGAGACACGTGATATCTAATTTCCTAAAATGCAGACAACTGAAAAATTGGAGGTGAATAAAATAGTACCTACTCTAAATTTGTGATAAATAAATCTATTATTATCAATTTAGAAGATCCCATATCCACCTAGTTGGGCGTTGAGAAGCCGTCGAAAACAGTTTTAGTTACGAGCGATCAGCTCCCATGCCCCGTGGGAGGCATCGAATCAATGAGCAAATGTTTAGATAGTTTCCTATATTGGTTCAGTTTAGTAGTTTTACAATTTAAAGCACCTTTTAACTATTTAGCGCGTTACAGTTTCCGATACCGCTGAAAACTATTCCGTTTCTATAATACACTTCTAATAATAATCGTTCAATCAAATCAAATGGTGAAGGAAAAACATCGTAACATGAGGAAACCAGCATACCAGAGAATTGTAATTTTTTATTAATTCTGTACAAGTTAGCCCTTAACTACAATCCTCACCTGATGGTAAGTGATGATGCAATCTAAGATGGAAGTGGGCTAACTTGTTAGGAGAAGGATGACAATCCACACCCCTTTCGGTTTCTATACGACATCGGACCGGAACGCTAAATCGCTTGGCGGTACGTCTTTGTCGGAAAGGGTGGTAACTAGCCACGGCCAAAGCCTCCCACCAGACAGACCTGGATCAATTAAGAAAACCTCAATCAGCCTAGCCAGGGATCAAAACTAAGACCTCCGTCTTGTAAGTCCACTGCGCATACCACTGCGCCACGGAGGCCGTCAATTTTCTTAATTATCTGCGTGTGTGAAGTCTGCCAATCCGCATTGGGCCAGCGTGGTGGACTATTGTCCAAACCCCTCTCATTCTAAGAGGAGACTCGTGCTCAACAATGAGCCGAATATGGGTTGATAATGATGAATAATCGTTCAGTAGTATTCAGGTATATAGACTGTTGAAGGCAGTCATAGGGTGATAAGTAAACAACGACTCTATGGATGCAGTCCATAACAAACACACAACTAATAGAATTCTAAGATAGCTGTCGGATGTGAAATCCCGTTTGATATGCTCAGTAAAAGGGCTCTGTGTAATCTTATTAACATAAAAATTTCAACCGACTTCAAAGATGTATTTCAGTTATTTTGAGTTTAACACAAAATCACTAAACCTATTTTCATGATAATGAAATGGGATCAATCTGGAAACATACTCTTTCGAAGAAAAAAAAATTTTAATTAGTCAATAAATGATGAAGTTACGGGGTACAAACATTTAAAAAAAACATACGCGTCGAGCATCCTACTTTTTTAAAGTCGGTTAATAAAAGACGAAGACCGAGCGAAGCCAAGTTAGTCTGAATGAAGCAGTGCACAAAACATTACAGGTTCAACAGTTTGATTCGTCAACAATGTGCTAATTGTAAATGAAGAAAGTTTTATTAAAAAAAAATCGTGTTCAAAAATTCAAAAATGACTAAACTGAACATAACATCGGATGTGCTACTTTTTTATCAATTTGAAGGTGCCAAGTAAGTGTCCTGATAATTTTACAGCCGTTTCTGAAAGAACCATACGAAAGAAGTGTCTAAGAAAGCTTAATATTTATTATTTAGGTGGCTTAAAATAATATATCACTGTCTTGGCACCGCTTTAAAAAAATATAATATTTCTATGGCTCATTTTTTTACGCAAAGGATCCTGGCTGTCCAGAAATGCAGCCAGTATTCTTGCCACCATTCCACGTGGCACGATTTGTATAGTTATTAGGATAAGTTAGTTTAAGTTACTTATTGTATTCTTTCTCAATTAAAAAAAAAATTGTATGTTGTATTTTTTTTTTGGAAGTCGGTAAAAACCACACAGCGTCGCAAAGTAGCCTCTCTGGTCAACTCGTACAAAATCTGAAAGCAAGTTCAGCTCGTAGAAGTTTGAATAGCATTTAAACAATATACAAGCTTCAAACAGCTTCAGTTACGCTGGGCCCTCCAGCGTGGTATGAGTTCCGGTACCGTTTAATGGGTTATATCTGTGGCCAACTTGATCAGTGTTCAGATTAGTCGAATAGTTACCAACTTTCTTAAATGTCTACATAAATTTATACTAATATTATAAACACGAAAGTAAGTATGTCTGTCTGTCTCTTTATCTTTTACTAAATAAACTAAATTCCACGCGGGCGTCCGCTAGTAAAGAATATGTAAATAAAATTAAAATTGAATTTTGAAAACACAAACAAATACTGATAAATTAATAAGTAAACAATAGCATTTTATAGTTAATCTTGTGTACAATAAAGATAATACAAACAGCTGATTTATCGTAGTAATTATGTGATGTGTGAGTAATGTTTATGGTGTTTAAGAGATTTATAATTACATTATATATCGCATATTTATGGAGAGTTAATTAAAAGATTAAAGAGGAAAGATTTAATCGATTGTTCATATTAGTGGGATAGTTACCTACTGAATTTCTTTATATAAGTAAAGGTTTATAGTTATCGATACCTGCTAACTTTCTTAAATGGTTACATAGGTAAAAGGTTATAACTTGATATATCACCAACAGACTTACATATAATGACCAAGTGCGGAAAGGCCCAGGGACACAAAAACCATAGATAGCTATGGAGTTAATTAACAAGAGTGACAAGATTAAAGAGGAAGGAAAAAACAACGTTAATCCAAGTCGTTATAAAGGTGAATGACCGACTGATACTTTTACGAACTTCCCTATCTAGTTATAGTAACACCTAATAACCGTTACTTAACAATAAACGGAATTTACTATCAGAGCCCGCCTTACTCCTTTGGACCAGCGTCTTTCATCATTATCAACCCATATTCGACTCACTGCTGAGCTCGAGTCTCCTCTCAGAATGAGAGGGGTTAGGCCAATAGTCTACCACGCTGGCCCAATGCGGATTGGCAGACACGCAGAGAATTAAGAAAATTCTCAGGTATGCAGGTTTCCTCGCGATATTTTTCCTTCACCGTATGAGACACAAACGGTGAAGAAAAAACATCGTGATATTTATTTTTTTAACAATGTACACAACTGAAAAGTTGGAGGTGCATGCCCCGGATCGGATTCGAACCCACATCCTCCGGAATCGGAGGCAGAGGTCATATCATCACGGCTCACGGCGTCTTTACTTATTCTAAAAAGCCTCTCTATAGAGCATTACTAAGCGACTGTCATCATCATCATCATATCAGCCGATGGACGTCCACTGCAGGACATAGGCCTTTTGTAGGGACTTCCAAACATCACGATACTGAGCCACCTGCATCCAGCGAATCCCTGCGACTCGCTTGATGTCGTCAGTCTACCTGGTGGGGGGTAGGCCAACACTGCGCTTACTAGTGCGGGGTCGCCATTACAGGACTTTGGGACCCCAACGTCCATCGGCTCTTTGAACTATGTGCCCCGCCCTGTACACGGAGCAAAATAGCGGACTGTACACGGAGAAAAATAAGCTACGTAAATGAGCTACTTACGTATACAATTCAATAAGATGATAACGTAATAATATAATGAATTACGAATATTATTAGAAACTTATCAAACGACAGTTACTCGTACTTTAAAACCCGATTATGTTGTATTTACAATAATTCCACGGAATGGTTTTAATTTAATCCGCGAAAACCCGAAACCAGAGAATCTTCAAGAAATGTTGGTGACTCTTGAATGTTTATTTACGAAGTCACCAATTTCAGTGAATACGGATGAAATACATGAAGGCATTTTTACATTTCCGTTTGGATTCGTCACAGTTTTTTGCATAGAATAGCTTGCATCTTTTCAATATTCCATAAATGATTCGTATAAAAAACCGAAGCAAGACGTACGAATCCAACATTGTATCGAACGACCAGCACTTCAAATCAAAAGAGACTTTTCAAACCGAGTCGAATTGAAAGTAAAGGCAGCCATTTAATTTCATATAGCTTCGTCACTAAAGTACTCTCAGTATATTGCTTTATATCGACTCTCGAGATCTTAGATTTAGACTTTTTGAGGCAGTTTGACATTATCTGCCTTACATTTTGAAATTTGACTTTATTAAAGACTGAAAATCGATGTAAACTTTCAACCCCTATTTCACCCCCTTCTATTTATATTTTCGCATGTTTTACGTTTGATAAATAGTCCACAATTTACAAAAATATAACTCAAAACATGAACGATTTATAAATTAAAAAAGCTTCAACACATTTAACCCTTTAGGAGTAGAATTTTGAATAATCTTAAATGACATTATTTTTAATGTTTTTTGTAAAATTACTATGTGTACTACACGTACTATTTTTTACAAATGTAACTTGAAAAATGAAGTCGGAAAGACTGTGTAAGGAATGGGTACCAGTGGCGAAGAATGGAATTTAGATAAATATAAGACGTCCCAAAGAAATTCATATACGTGATACAAATCCCGGTTTCTCATATATGTATATCTAGATACAGTAGGTACAAAAATGATTATGTTTAGATTTTAAACTTCGGGTACGCTAGTCCAGTTAGATCGAACACATAACCTCTCAGCGTAAGTTCGCCATCTTTATCGTGGAACTATTGAGGCTTCTTAATTTAAAGATGCGCAAATAACTAAACATAGGCAACACGTAAAAGCTATATGAAACATTCCTACAAACCATTTCTACTCCGACGCTCGTTCAATACGAGAAATCGAAAGATAAGAAGATCGTTCAATTGTAGAACGAACGACGAGAAAAAAGGCATCCACTATTTTATTGTATTGGCATTTGGCAGTGGAGCAATCGCGCCACTTATTGCTCGAACTCTTCATTCGGCACAGAAAGGATTGGTCGCAATAAGATTACATGATAACTTGACTTTTATTCGTGTCTCACCGTTTTAGATGTTTCGTTGTCTTACATGAAAATCAGCGTACATACCTGCAAAAATGAAAAAAATGCCGGTTATAACATTATTCCTATCATTGTATTGTATTAATTAAGGAATCTAATAATTAACAGAATTATTTCGATATTATACATATTTATATCCAACTTTTCAGTTGTGTGCATTATAAGACATTAAATATCACGCGTCTAAAACGGTGTAGGAAAAACATCGTGCGGAAACCTGCATACCAGAGAATTTTCTTAATTTTCTGCGTGTGTGAAGTCTGCCAATCCGCATTGGGCCAGCGTGGTGGACTATTGGCTTAACCATCCTCATTCTGAGAGGAGACTCGAGCTCAGTAGTGAGCCGAATATGGGTTGATAATAATTGCTTTATGGGATTTTACTATTGATGTATACTGTCAAAAAGTAGTCTAAATTCTTGAAAACGCCCATCGAATGTTCTAATGAAAAATTGCATTTTCAAAATGTATTTATAAAAAAAAACAATACATTATATAAACACCACGGAACCTAACCATAACCATGAACCGCACTGAGATTTTAATTGAAAAAAAACCCAATGGAACATAAATTTACGCAAACGAAACCCTGATCCCAGGCTAATTCCCTCGCGTCGGTGAACCCAACTTATATCCGGCTTTATACAACACCATGGGACACTCTGTCACTACACTATACAACTAGGACGAGAACATGTAATGCCCAGATCTACTTCATTTTATACAAGCTGAAAGTTTCTCAGCTCATGCTCTTACCGTAGGTAAATGCGGTACGCAACAATGTTGCCTTTGGGATAAAGGAGGTTTATAGGATCCTCAACCATCCAGGTATACTCAGACCGCAAATAAAAGTACGCTTTATAAGAGGTACATATTTTTTTTAATATTCATCGGTATAATATAAGAAATCATATCCCCTAGTCGCCAACTTAATGGCAACCCTTTAAAAACAGTATTAAATATCAAACTTTAAGGATCTCTAGCGAATGGTGTCTTAAATCTAAGAGTGTCTGGAGACTGGAGACTTGATGTCTCATGTCGTTATCATGCAAATGATATGATGCGTGTGTAACAAAGTTACTTTTTATACTTGGACGGCTGAGGGACTGGACCCTTGACCAGGCGCCTGTCAAAGCCACAAAACACCATATTTAGCTACCGTAATTACTTATAATACCGTTGGAGTTATAATCTTGAAAATAGCAGTGCATTGCTCTACTAGGACCGAACGAATATCACTGACAGGTATAATGTTGCCAATAGACCTGATATACCTAGTGCTATACGATCGGTCAGTGCGTTGTGCAATAAATTGTTGATGTAACTGTTTAAAATACTTGGACCTTGCTCACGAGATTACCGCCATGTAAAATGTTGAGTCAACTATTATTGTTCCGATAGTTGTTTTAGTCAATGGTATTATAGCGAAAAGCTTTGACCAACATCTTAGGAAGCTTTCACTTAACTGATGGATCAAGAGTCAGATACAGAAGAGCGTATTGTGAGGAGGTTCCTCAATCTAGAGCCCTGTCCGCCGGTTCCTTGAGCACTCAAATGTCCCGCAGCGTGAGGGTTTATTTTATTTATGAATTTTTAACAGTGTTTTGTGTTATATTTTGATATTGACATTGTTAATAAAATAAAGACAAATAAAGAAATAAGAGTAAAAAGTACCGTTGGAGCATGACCTGACAATCAGCTTTCATAAAACAACGAACGTCTGGCCATGACAGACTCTTAAGCCAGACATTGTTGAACTGAAACTGATTAAAATAGTACACGTACATTGTTCAAATGAGAATTGGATTTAGCACATACAGTCGTAAGTAACACATAGATTTAATCCCTTTTTGTATAACAGAATGAGAGCAGGACAATAGGCGGTGGAACAATCGCTTTTAATTAACCAAGCCCACGACGCTCCGTTTTCATCAGTGCTGTAACAATTTGAGAGGACTGACACAGTCTCATCAACTTGCTCACTAGTTCCGGTTTTAGATTGACAAATAATTTGATTAACAAATAGTAATTACTGTTTTAGATTAACAAATAATTGGATTAACAAATATTAGTTACGGTTTTAGATTGACAAATATTTTTATTAACAAATAATAGTTCCGGTTTTGGATTGACAAATAATTTGATTAACAAATAGTAGTTACGGTTTTAGATTGACAAATATTTTTATTAACAAATAGTAGTTCCGGTTTTAGATTGACAAATATTTTTATTAACAAATAGTAGTTCCGGTTTTAGATTGACAAATAATTTGATTAAATAATAATAGAGGATTCGAATACAATAAGTCCTTCACGGAACTGTTTATTACATGTTAAGTTGTATTAAACTTTTGATATGAAAAGTACTGAATTTTTTTAGGCTACTCATTGGCAATATATTTATTGATATGTTAAATTGAATGAAAAAAAACTTTCTTCCAGTTAAGTTCGGTGGAGGTTATTTAAACGGGATCTTAGACTTAAAATAGTGCCAAAATCAAAATAGTACAAGGTTTAGTGGAGAATTGCAAAGTAAATAAATGGTTTATTTTGACTTTACAATCAACTAGCAGTCGCCCCGTAGTTACACTCGCATAGTTCCCGTAAGAATATAGTAATAAATATAGCCTATGACACTCACAAATAACATAGCTGTCTATTGGTAAAAGAATTTTAATCAAAATACCAAAAATTACCCCCCATTATCTGACATACTTTACCTCTTTATAACATTAGTATACATTTTATTTGCGTGTGTACAAGGTTAATTCATGCCAAAAACGAACAACCGGCGATAAGTCAAGAAACCAAAGAGTTTCTTGGAGGCCCGCAACAAGTTTACAAAACAATATAAATTCCAAAATCGGACCCCATTTAACTCTAGATTCCACTAACTAAACGCGGATTTAGTTGGATGCGTTGGAGATTATTGCCAAAGTTCGCGCGGCGGCTGAACGTAATGGCTGGAAATGAAACTGAACTGAACTATTTGTGCACATAATATGCTGGATTTCATACTTCAACTTCTAATACTGTTTATTTAAAGTGTTTACTTATGGACTAACAGCTTGCGATGGTTAGATACTTATACTTCACTTTATAAAGACTGAAACAATCCCAATTTTATATGGAGGTTGGGGGTTCCGAAGGTCAACTAAGCAGAACAAATTATTTTTATCTTAAAAGAAAATAAAAAAGGGGGCTTAAAACCCAAAATCAAAATAATTTGGAACCCGCATTTTTTTCAAATTAATTAATTAAAATGTATTTCTTAAAACCCAAAATAAAAAAAAATTGAAACCCGCATTTTTTTTAAATTAAAATGTATTTTTAAGGATTACAAAATTGGACTGAAAGCCAAGCAACCGAAGCGAGATAAGTTGCACTTCTAAAAAGTGAACGGGATGCATTTTATGATTGTCATTAAGATAATATAACTTATACAATGTTTCAATTAAGTTTAAATAGGTAAGATAGATTGTTTTCGATAATTGCTTCACGATTGTAAACAAATGATTAATTCTTAGAAACAAACCAACTCTTAATTGATAAATCCAATTAAATGGTTTCTTAATTATAAAAACAAAAGTATCAAACAAAAATTAGGAAGATAAAGTTAGCTTGATAAAGTTGAGGGGAAAATACGTTGACCGCAAATTGTTTATCGAAGAACAATATTTCACAGAAGTAATTAACAATTATCACACTTTTTTCCTGTGGTTATACCCCCGATAAACTCTTATTGGATTTCATTATAGTCACGGGATAAAAACAGTGTGCGGTTTGAGATGAATCATGCTCTTTTATGATTTCCGCTTCAGATATGTTTTTTCAAAGCATTTTATTAGAAAATACTAGGTATACCAATTCTTTTTTCCTCTATAAGTAAAGTTTGTGTGCTTAGAGGAATTACACAGTAATAAGAACTTCTCGGTAAGATTTCATATCACTAAGTTGTGTGAACTGTTGGGAGTTTTATAACACAGCTGCAGTATTTTTCATAATCTGTTTTTATGATGATTTCTGTATATTTATTGAGTATATTTATGGAAGCCTGTGGTAATCAGACCTTCTTCATTTTACACAAGCTAAATATTTGTCAGCTGCGTGATCCTACTTACGATAAATGTGGAGTTTGGACCATGGTGACTTTAGAGGGTCCAAACGCTAAATTGGCCAAGTATAAAACGTAAATTTATATTTAAGATATCTGAACCAATGATTTACATATGATATCATTAATTACCACACACATCATGGCAACTCTTCACTAAAAATCATTAAAATTCATTAATATCATTAACAGTGTTTGTGTTATTGTTTATTTTCTTGTTGTGTTTGCCTACCATACTACCTATTCTAGAAACATGAGCTGTCAAAATTTCAGATTTATAAAACAACAAAGATCTAGCTAACACAGGCCCTCGTTTATTAATATGAGTCATAAAACAGTGTATGTAAAGAGGTTTTTTTTAAAAGAAGCTTATAATGAGTGGAGTTTCTTTTCCTTTACTGTATTATTGAGGTCAAACTTCATCAGCAGCGTCTTAATCAGTGTCAGTGACCGTTTACGGCCTACACCTAAAAACGCTCTACTGTAACCAAACCTTTAAAATTGAAGTAATGATGAAACCGTCTATTTCAAGGTCCGCGCATGCTTTTGACACGCATAACATGGTTCTGATCCGATAGAGACGTGCATGTCTTGTTGATCCATTGATTAGACTTCGAATCATAAGGTCGCGGCTTCTAATCCTGGCTGTGGCTATGAATGAGTGAACTTTTTAAATGAAATCAAATCAAAATTCATTTATTTAAATTAGGCTTAGTTTACAAGCACTTTAGAAAGGTCAGGTATATGTCAAAATTTTATTTAATCTAATGGTGGTAAAAATAGACGAAATCTTAAAATTAAAGTTACGAGGGTTCAAACACGCCTTGGTCCGAGAAGAGCCGACAACAAACTCAGCCAACTTTAATTACTATCATTACGGTTGATAGCCCAGTGGATATGACCTCTGCCTTAGAACTTAAATATCACGTGTCTCAAACCTACATAACACAGAATATTCTTAATTGTCTGCGTGTGTGAAGTCTGCCAATCTGCATTGAGCCAGCATCTGCGTACTAGCCTAAGCCCTCTCATTCTTAGAAGAGACTCAACAGTGAGCCGAATATGGGTTTATAATGATGATGATAATAACATTTTATAAGTAATGTTTAGGATTGTGTCCCAATATTTTCGCAGGACCGGAATCAAGTAAAACCGAGGTGCACAACTAGTTCTTCATAAAGTAGAATATCTATGATAAAGTGGACGAGCCCGTCATTACAATGCAACGCAATTAGTAGCCGCGTGAGGACGCCACGCTCGCGTGCCGCGCTAACTGGAGCGCGAACGGGCCGACTGCGACGTTTCAAGGCCGATCGGTCTACACCCTGTCATCTGTGCAACAGTCTAGGCGATGCAATCTAGAACAAGTCTGCAATAACCAGATATACTTCATTTTAAAACTGAATGTTTGTCAGTCTATTGAAAATTCTTTCATAAATAGAATCCTCGACTAACATAGTGTTAACAGGCTTTTATCCCCGTATCTACACGGGAGTAGGAACTACGCGAGCACACGCAGATGTAACCACGGCGCGTCTGTTAGTTAAAGCTCCTGCCATAGAAAGTATATATTAAAGATAATCCTGCCTACGGTAGCTAATACGCTAGTTGACACTTTTTTTAAAGGGTCTTAAATAGGGATGATGACAGTTTTTTAAATTGTATATAAATTAAGAGTATACTAATAGTAAAGCAATTTTGTAAAAGCGACAGTGTATCTGCGATCATTACTTTCGGAGCTACAGGGATTTAAAGGGTCAGATTTGCGGCGCTGACGCAGATCCCTGAAAAACGCTCCATACAAAATGGCACTATTTAGTGACGTCGTTGGCTCGCTGATCATCAGGTTTGTATGTGCGCTCAAACAAAATTACTAATAACTTTGTTATTTGTGCGTTTATGTTTATAGTTCATTTATTGAAAAATGTCACATTTAATGTAAGGAAGCTAAAACTGTATGAATTTTCATCAAATTACGATAAAAAAAAATTAATATATTTTGAAATTTTATAATCTTATTTATTTTGCAATTATCCAGTCAATCTTTGCTTTTTATGTATAAATTAGTTAACATTGACCTTATTTACCCGAATGTATCATAAAAATCAATATATTCAAACCTAGTCATCATCCCCATTGTTTCTACTAGATTGAAAAATAATTATCATATTTTTATGAGACGTGATTACATTAAAATTTTAATTTTTAAATAATTTTTGACAATAGGAGAGATAGGTCTCTAATTCGACTGTTTCATGACCTTAACAAATCCTTTACAAACGGAACGTTGGACAGAAATATTAGTTAACAATTAGTTTGACGTTTAGTACATCAAGTAAAACTGTGACGCATTTTTGACGTTTGGAAAATTTGAAAAAATACGTGGCTTTTAAATTAAGGTTTATAAGAAATCCTTAATTTTTATTAATTAATATCGATGTATTTCGGACCCTGTACCTACTACATGAAATTAATATTGTTCAAATTAAATTTGGTATGAGTCAACTATCCTATTATAAATTTTGGACTGTGTTGGATTTCGAGGATCCTACCAAATCCTCAATCGGGCAATTAAAACAACATACATACAGCCGAACGTAGAACCTCCTCCTTTTTGAAAGTCGGTTAAAAAACGTAATTATTTCATATTTTCTACGGGATATCTTGAGGAGTCTAGTAACGTTATAATGCCTTGAAAAAATACAGAATTACAATTCCAGATAAGCAGTTTCTCAGAAGGGCTATTAATTTAGTCAGGATTGCTGATTCTGTTGGAATTACAAATTGCACTGACCATTGTCAGAGATTACGTATTCTCATTGGATAAGCGGAAGCTTCTCGCAGGATTGAGACGATTGTGTCAGCTCAAGGCTGCCACGACGACAAATTGACAGTAGATCGTGCTGAATATTAACGTAAGCTCATATAAAAACGCATAGTAGACCAGCTGATCCAATGATATTACTTATTTTCATCCAAAATTACCAAAAATAAATATTTTTTTTAGGTGTAAGACCCTGAAAACGGGAAAAAGCGATTTAAATACTGTCAAGAGAATAAGAATCAATTCTATCCTGCAAGTTTGACCAAATAGCAAAAAGTGTGTGCAAAAATCGGTTCAATAACTAACTGAGTATTATAGATTAATTACGGGCAAACAAAGTGAACAATGTCAAACTCACGTGGACAAAGCCATTGCATCCACTAATAGAGATTAAACAAAACATAGCCTCGTAACGAAGTTGAGAAAACTTGTATATAAGAATACCAATAAGTCGCGGAGCTGAAGTGGCAATGGGCAGGCCACATACTTCGAAGAGCCGATGGACGTTGGGGTCCCAAGGTGCTGGAATGGCGACATCAAGCTCCCTGCAGGGAGCCGCTGGATGCTGGCGGCCCGAGACCGATTCCATTGCGGGGTCGCCATTCCAGCACCTTGGGACCCCAACGTCCATTCACTCTTCGATCTATGTGCCCCGCCCATTGCCACTTCAGCTTCGCAACTCGTTCAGCTATGTCGGTGACTTTGGTTCATCTACAGATCTCCTCATTTCTGATTCGATCACGCAGAGATACTCCTAGGATAGCTCGTTCCATCGTTCCCGTTGAGTGATTCTGAGCCTTTTTATGAGGTCCATAGTATCAATGAGTACTCAACATGATTCAACATGATTCAACATGACTCAACATGATGAAAATATCTCTAGACAAGAAATGGCAGCAAAGCTATACTTTCGCCAATATTACCCTTCAAACATACCATAATATATTAAATGTTAAACTTTATCAATTATAGAGTTATGCTGCGAAAGTTTCGCTACCCAAATACCTCACAAGCACTCGCGGTTAATAGTTCTGAGCACCCTAACGCGATAAAGAACTATGAGTATTTTCCTCACCATATTTCGTGAGCCTACTTATTAACACGAGATTGTTTCTAACTAAATCCCACCTAGTCCGTTAAGTAAAAGTGGGAGAGGCGATATAAGTTTACGTTGCTTTGTGGAATAAACTTTGCACTCCTGTATTTAAGTTGCTGTGGGAGAAATTAAATGAGGTAGTATTTTCATTGAAAGGAGGGGAAAAAAATTAAAGGCACACTCAGAGCTACACTGTAATAATCCTTGTAGTGGTTATGATTTAAAATACAAAAAAGAAGGTAAATAAATTTTATTGAAAACAACACAACATTACATTTTAAATGCAGTGTTTAGGTTTTACGCACACAATTTATCTATGATTTTGATAAATCTAGTTTTGTAGAGAATGTACTTTAAATATGATTATGTACAAACAATTTAATTAGGGCATTAGAAGGTACTTCCTTTAGCAACCATGATATTATATTTCTTTTAATCATAAGTTTATAATCGGGTATTTTAATGACCAGCAACAACAAAATACGTTCTCAAACTCGAGTCTCCTCTCAGAATGGGAGGGGTTAGGCCAATACTCCACCACGTTGGCCCAATGCAGATGGGTATTCTCTGATGTGCAGGTTTTCTTACGATGTTTTCCTTCACCGTTTAAAATCATTACTTTATACTCAGTTTAAAGTCATTAATCAATACGAACTGAATATGTATGTCGAGCAACCAAGAAATAAGTTTAAATTATAAGTTTAGAATCGGTACGGGGCGGAACAGAAGTGTCGAGCAATCACGAAATAAATTTAAAATAATTAGGACTTCCTTTTATGGAGTCAGATTAAAAAAATGAATAAAATTTAACGATGTAGATACAGATAAGATATTCAAGTTGTACACTAAAACAAATTGAAAGTCAGGAGGCGTTGGCTAAAAATGGACACATTAAATTCACTTTCACCTTCGGTATGACGTCACACGTCCGCCCGCTGTTCGCATATTCGCAAAGCGTTGTGACGAAATCTTTACATTCGTTTTTAAATATTTTTAAAGAGCAATTCTTGAATAATAAATGAAGAGCACGTTCTATAAATAATAATGGGTCCAAATTACCTAAAACTAATTTGATTAATATTTAAAAAACTCGGCCAACTTGCAGTGTTATCAAAAGACTTAGGAAACCTACGGTTTTTCTTTTAACAAATCAAATCAATTTTAGATAATTAAGACAATTTGATAATTAAGATATTTTGTTTAATTTTAGATAATTAAGATAATTTGATGTACAATTTAAGTTTTATCGATTATTATGTACCTATAGTCCGGGATCCGTAGAACATTTTTTATAACTGATTACCTACTATCAAGTTAATTTTTCGTGAATAGCTTTTATCTCGATGAGACAATCAACTTTTTTATTTACAACAATTCTTGATTCTGGTAGCTAACTGAGTTACCAGGAAATAAAAATTTCTGACCGTCGGAACGAGATAATAATGTACTACGCAATTCGTAGGTCATTGTGGATGTTAAGTTGTACTCTCAAAAAATTTATTTGATAGTAATCAATTGTACAAAATATTGTACGGATCCCTGACAAGTACTATTAGGTATTTATTAAGGACATAGTGATATTGGTAATTAGGTATGTTTCGGGATCTTAGGTAAGACAATAAGGATATTTTTTTATAAAATACATTGCTCAATATACATAATACATATATAAATAAAATTAAAGTGTCTGCCGTTGATTTTAAGAATACTGTGTTTCTCAAGTGCTTATATCACTTACTTACAGTGGCTCCCACGGGATTTGCAAAAAACTGAAGTTCACGTGAACAAAGTCACGGGCATTCGCTAGTAAGTAACAAATATAATTGAGCGTTGATACACATATATACAACGTATATGCTATTACAATAACAATAGGCATTAAATTTTCCTGTCTTACGTTACACATGTGGTCCATAAATAACAAGTTATTAGTGATAATTGATAACGAGGTTTTCAGAACAACAGGAAAATTGACATCCTCGTATGTCGTATATTTTAATACAAATACAAAATAATTCACTATTAAAATATAATATTTTTATTTTAAGTACAAATTTAAGTAATATCCACTTTTTAATTTTTATTTAATCTTGCCTTAAAAGTATTAAATTATAGGTGACTAGCTGACGCCACGCGGTTTCACTCGCATGGTTCCAGTTGGGGGATAATATATAAGAATTTTTAAATCGGACCAGTAGTTCCTGAGATCGCGTTCAATCAAATAAACAAACAAATTCTTCAGCTTTATAATATTAGTATAGATGACAGGAAACAGTCACCGAAAGTGAATTCCACACCTTTACTGTAGGTAGGACTTAGGATTCATAGGTAGGTGTTAGAATGTGAGTCGTGATAACCATTATAATGCTGGACCTCTGACTTTCGACTGATTCCGGAAGGCGTAGGCTCGGATTCAGTCCGGGGCATGCACATCCAACTTTTCAGTTATGTGTATTTTAAGAAATCAAATATAACGTGTCTCAAACGTGTCTCATACCTGAGAGTTTTCTTAATTCTCTGCGCGTGTGAAGTCTGCCAATCCGCATCCACAATCACAATCACACAATCCAAGATTAGAGCAAGTGGATGTAAAATATGTTTAAAAGTCGCTTCAACTACGATCAAGCATTCCAGCAGCAGTATGGAGCAATGCGCTGATCTACAAGCGTTTCCCGAGTCACCTGTCAGACTTGCCCGAGACGTGGCCATTACTCAACGTCATGCTTATATAAGAAACGCTCGAGGACGGCCATTGTCCGCCGTCGAGACTCGAGTCCACTACCATTTTTAAACTTCACAAGTAGATTCCGTAATCTCATTTCCAGAGCTCTTCAATCAGATGTGGCGCATTAAACAGGTAATTTAATTCACTGATCGTAAAGAGGATGAAATATTTTCATTATAATCGTGTGCCATATTCAGCCCAAAGTTCTATACACAAAACAACTGTTGTTTGTTTTTTACCACTCATACATACATAGAAAGGAAGGATGGCTGCTGTACCTACAACTAATTCGACGAGTTGCAAAAGTGGCAGTATACGCCACATAGTTCAAATAACCGATGCGTATTAAAATTCCAAGCTGCTGTGTTGTGATTTGCGGAAAGCGCAGTGTTGGTCGATCCTCACATTCGTAAGACCGACGACATCAAATATGTTTCACAGAGCTGCAAAAAGCTGGCGGCTTGTTGGTGTTTGGAAGTCCATACAGGCCTATGTACACCGTGTGTCTATACTCGTAGAATGATTTTGAGGTACGCTTTCTGGTTGACTACAATACATTATTTCAAAACTCGAAAATCTTACAAATGAATACTCACGGTTAAGTAAAACGCTGATTACAATTTGTATCGAAGCGTGCAGTATTTCCAAACTTCAGTCAGCAGTGCTGATCCACATCAAGAGGCGCTGAGGTTGCTTGTCACCGCACTGCACCATTAGTATAAACTGATGTTGAGATTCGCTTTCTGGTTGGCCTCAATACATTTGCTATCATCGACAGTGACTCTTACAAGTGAATTGCTCCTCACGGTCACCCAGTAAAACGCTGATTGCAATTTTTACCGAAGCATGCAGTATTTCCAAACTTCAGTCAGCAGTGCTGATCCACATCAAGAGGCGCTGAGGTCGCTTGTCACCGCACTGCACCATTAGTATAAACTGATGTTGAGATTCGCTTTCTGGTTGGCCTCAATACATTTGCTATCATCGACACTGATTCTTACAAGTGAATTGCTTCTCACGGTGACCCAGTAAAACGCTGATTGCAATTCCTACCGAAGTATTTTCAAACTTCAGTCAGCAATCCACATCGAGCGCTGAGGTCACCTGTCACACCGCACCATTAGTCAACGTCACACTCTCGGAGGAATGCGAGGGCGCCCATTGTCCGT
Source organism: Bicyclus anynana (assembly GCF_947172395.1). NCBI lineage: Eukaryota > Metazoa > Arthropoda > Insecta > Lepidoptera > Nymphalidae > Bicyclus > Bicyclus anynana. The sequence goes on from NC_069099.1 coordinate 5,419,557, forward strand.
TTGTCAACTCCACCTCCATGACTATTTTATCTTAGTTTACGCTTTTCCTTTAAGATTCCACTTCAACTGACGCTAAATAAACATAAACAAACATCGCCCTCAAATCAAAACGTATAATCATTTTAATTGGAAGTTCTCAATTTGACCGTATTTGTTTATTGTCTACGTATTCAGTATCATTTTTCACTGTAGGTACCTTCGCCTACTGAGCCTTACGACTTGGAGGTTCATATCTTATGATAATTGAACGAACTAGAATGGAAATATCGAATTAGAATGGAAATATCGATATTAATACAAATTGAATTATGAAAGTGCAAGAGTGTCGAAATTAACTAGTATAATTGATACTCAGTCCAATCAGTTTTGATTCTATTACCCTTAACAGATGATTAAGTGAAGATTACACGTATCCTACAATATTTTCCAAATCTAATCAATCTTGTTTTCTTTTTTATTTCCATAAAAAAAACAAGATTGATTAGATTTGGCAAAAATTGTAGGATATGTGTTAACGGTTATGACGAAACTATAAAGTTTTCTTATGTTTTAGCAATGACTACTAAAAATTCAGTAGACATTATTTTTTGAGACATAGACATTAGATATTTAAAGTGCCAAATTGGTATTGGCACTTCTATATCTAATGATAAAGTATGAATTCAAATTTTGAAGTGATAGCAAGCAGCAATTATGTGCTGGAACAAAATGGATTGGCAGCCGTACCAACATCCGCACAATACGCGGACCCCATCGTTAGTCAACGTCGCTCCCGGAGAGAGACACTCCGAAAACACCCATTGTCCCCATGTCCATTCCACTTCCATTTTTAAACATCAAAACACGATTCTTTTATCTAACTTTCTATGGGTACTTTAGAGAGTTTTCTTTTCTAAAAAACTATCTATTATCCGTCATAACTGTCATGTAATTTTGTGATGTACTCTCATATTCACCATCAATTTTGTTAATATCCTTTCCTTCTTTTTCTTTTACCTTTCGGCACACATATCAATCCGGAAAACGATCGTGACGATAATGTTACGATTCCGATTAGTGTGCTTTGTAGTTCGAGTTGATACGGTGACAATCCCATTCTGACTTGATAATAGTGTTGTGCTATGATCAACTAGTCCATTTACTATTTTGGTCTTTATTATCAATCTATTAAAATAAACATCAAATCAATTGACAAAATGTCATCTACCTACTGATGATATCCACCAGTAAGCACGGGGTGATATTTGTTACATAGAATCTCAATTACTATGTGAACTACTCGTAGCAAACGACAAAGATTGGGAATAAGCCTACAGCAATGACAATATGGAATATATAACTATCATTATTACACGTTCATCATAATGGCCTTCACTATTAGTACTTCAAAATCATACCTACAGCCGAACGTAGAACCTCCTCCTTTTTGGAAGTCGGTTAAAAATATCTTACAAAAATTATCTCATAAGAACTGAAATTTGTATTACACTTTTATAGTAATCCATTGTAATAGATTAAACGAATGTAAAGAGAAGTTAGAACTTAAAACAGCTTCATTTTTTGCTTTCAGTGAGAATAAACAACAAAACAGATTAAATGAAAAATGCAAAGAAAATTTATGCTCCTTGTGGGCAGAGTAAACTGATTACCCGATCGAAACGGAGCGTTGGGATATACAATAAACCTCGGATGATGGCAAAGCGGATCTCCGGTTGAGCCAAAGTAAATATTTTTTCAAATTTAAGATTTTTATATCAAAGACTCGTAATATTTATACAGAATTAGTTTATGTGGGTATGAAGCTGATAGTTTGTAGCTATATCGTATTAGTATATTTTATTTTAGTTTACCCATGATGCAACATTTACTTTTAATTTGGTTTTGCTTTTAGTTAAGTTATGTCGCTATGTGACTACGCATTTCCGTGGTGTTACCTGGATCAATATCTTCAGCTGAAAATCAGCGCTGTGTGTCCTACATTTGCTTGGTTCATGCAGGACAATGCTGAGCTGAATCCTTTTTCAAGGTTGTGCCAAATATAAAATTAAGTTGTTGCGTAAATATGGTGTTAAATTGTTAGGTTTGGCACAATTTTTGAAACATTTTTTTTTCTTCTTTTATTTATATCGAAGCCTTCCTACAAGTAACATTGAAAAACCAAAGCTAAATTAAGTTGTTAAGTAAATATGATGTTAAGTTGTTAAGTTTGGCACAATTTTCGGAATACATTTTATTTTCTTTCTTTCGTTCATATCGAAGCCTTTCTACAAGTAACATTGAAAAACCAAACCTAAAGCTTGTATAAGCATAGAACTTGATACAATAACAATTAGGACAAACTTGAAGAATCAAAAAAATTACAAGGGCCTCGACGGCCTCTTTGTCGCATTTATGTTTTAGTTTTTAACTGTGTGGTCCTGGATTTGACTCCCAGTTCGAACCATTGTAGGATTTTCTATCTGGGGAGCTGGGGAGGTCCTGTCTGCTGCAAAGCTTCGGCCATCGCTAATTACCATGTCATCATTATCGTTTTGGGTAGAATATACTTGAATCTCTTTTAAGTCTTTATTCTGCTACAATCTTAGATGACATCGTTACTTAACTCCAGGGAAGAACGCCGTCAGAGACTAAACCGCAAGGCATCGGCTAGTCGTTAAATAAAATCAAAGTGAATGCAGAAGTTACTCTTCATAATCTTAAATATATAAATGCGAAAGGTTATTTCATTCATCACACAATCTGGAAAACCGGTTGCCGTACAAAGATGAAATTTTATAGTTAGTAGGTACCCTCTAAGAACAGATTTTACGAAAGGGCCGGATTAAAGAGGTCTAAGGGCGGATGAAGTCGCAGCGTCCGCTAGTTTGATATATCCAGGAGTTATAATAAGACGATTGCGTCTCACAAACTGTTTAAAACGATGATTTACAGTCTACAAACCCAGGAGGGTGAAATGATTACAATCGGAAACTGTAAATTCTCCGAATCCATTCGGTTTAATAGCACGAAATCCTGCAGGAGCTATGAGATGGTGTAAGTTAAGTCATAAACAGGTTCACCCCAACAATCACCTACTTATTGTTTGCTATTATACAGTAAGTCAAGTGCCGATGTAATTTACAGGAGTACATCGGGGCAACTTGGGAAAACTTATCCAGTGTAGATGGCAGATTCACATTCAGGTTTATATAGATAACAAGATCTCTAAGACTATTAAATTAGTAAGTAAAATTTAACTAGTTTATATTAGAACCAGCTTTATGTAAATTTGATGGAAATTTAACGATGAAATTAGACAAACAAAGGACAAAATAAAGCAATGCTGACAGAAAACATTTAACTCCCAAAAAATATTATCCAAGAAATGATAGATCACCCGAAGATGTGTTTCAATTGACACTCAAGTAAATGTGTAAAATCAAAGAGTGAACATTTGAATTCAAAGTTCGTAACCAAACCATATCAATTAAACGCTCATTCGCAGGAGAGTTTTTTAACGGACGTTAAAAAGCGTCCAAATATAGTGTAAAGTGAAATGAAGGTCTATTCCCAAAGCATAAAATTGAAAATGCAATACAGCTCGAAAATAGCGTCGTGTTTTAAAAACGTTTTCGTGTGAACACATACTTCGGAATGCATTTTTTGTATTTAAACGCTTTTTTAACTTGCGTTGAAAAAACTATAACGATCACCACCACTCTGTCAAGAGTGTAACAACAAAGAAGAAGAAGAAGAAAAATGCGAATGAGGGCTTAATGCAAACTGATTACTGCACTAGTTTTCAGAAATCTGTATAATTTATGGCAAACACCCAACGTTAGAAGATTTTAATTATAACCAACCTGTTAAGACGAAAGCTCTTAAATAGTTAAGCACCGGGACGTGAGATGTTGCGGTCAAATGCGGGAATTTGGAATTGAAAACATCTAGACCGTAGAGCAACACGAACTAGGTTGCCGTGATACTCGACTTGGGAGCACGTTTGAACCTAATTGAACTATCGCAATCAGAGCACTAACAATAAAGACGGAAGCATACTTATAACACGTCTCAATAACGAAAGAGCTTTTGGACTATGAAGACTCTGGCTTTAAATGATTTCTGAAAACACTCAAGGAGAGAAACTAAAACGATAACATGAAATAACGCGACTTACTTTAAATGCCGTGTACTTTATAGATGCAAAATTGCCCTGCCTGGGGCTTCTATAAAGCCGGGATTGTAAATTTTTACATACAACTAATAAATTAATAGTTACAACTTAACAGCCACAATGTCCTACAAATTGCGTGGTACATTATCTCGTTCCGACGCTATGAAATATTAATTTTCTGGTAACTTAGTTAGCTACCAGAATCAAAAATTTTCGTAAATAAAAAAGTTGATCGTCTCATCGAGATGAAGCTACCCACGAAAAATTAACTTAATGATAATCAGTTGTAAAAAATATTTTACGGATCCCTGACTAATATGTTTCTGGGTGGACCGAAGACATCAAACGGGTTTCGAAGAGCCGCTGGATGGTGGCGGCTCGGGACCGTTGTGTTTGAAAGTCTATGCAAGAAGCCTGTGTCCAGCAGTATAGACGTCCATCAGCGGTTAATGACGGTGATGATATATGTTTCTTATGATTATGCCTACCCTAGTTAAAATTGTTGTGCACGGCACTACTTATTTCTTTTACGTCCGATCTCAATTAAACAAAGACTACCTACCTACTTATAATGTTACTCAGGTTTAGCCTAAAGCCTTCAAAGCTAGAGACTAATGATAAATTCAACTAAAAAAATATATATTTGTGTTCTATATTAATAGTTCCATAGTTCTATATTCGTTATCAACGGCTCACTGCTGAGCTCGAGTCTCCTCTAAGAATGAGAGGGGTTAGGCCAATAGTCTACTACGCTGGCCCAATGCGGATTGGCAGACTTCACCCACGCAGAGAAATAAGAAATTCTCTGGTGTGCCGGTTTCCTCACTATGTTTTCCTTCACCGTTTGAGACACGTGATATTTAATTTCTTAAAATGCACACAACTGAAAAGTTGAAGGTGCATGCCCCGGATCGGATTCGAACCCACACCCTCCGGAATCGGGGGCAGTGGTCATAACCACTGGGCTATCATGGCATAGTTCTATATATGTATATCTTTTACTTTATTTTATTCATTAATTAAAATGTTTAAATGATTTATATGTAGGTACCTACATAGTCAATATTGTATACCATTAGTTTTACTGTCATTTCAGTATAGATCAGTTATGTACCTAAACGGGAAAGCTAAATAATAACATAAAATTTAGTGTAACAAAAAGGTTCATCGTTTTAAAACTATTTATGTTAAGCCCGCGTTAGCGTTCAACAAACAAACGGATGATACTAGTTATCTACTATTACACCACAAACAGAGCAAATACCAGTACTGCAATATCGAATATGATTGTGCATGGTATTGAAATAATTCAATTGCTTACTTTTGTTTGATATTCAAATCGGTGTGTAGATTGCGTTTGAACACGATACCAATAACGGACGAACCGTGTATTTATACAGTGTTGTACAAAAATAACTATTTTGAAATAAAAATAAATAAATTATGTTTGTGAATATTTATAGCTATACTAATAATATTATAAACTATGTTGGTTTGGTTACCTGGGCGGAACGCGAAAATACAGTTTAGAATTATTGTAAAAATATTTTTGAGTTATTGGATGAAAGCTTTTTTTAGGTACCTAGCCCTTGACTACAATCTCAAATGATGGTAAGTGATGATGTAATGCTAATGCTATTTTACATCATTCTAAAGATAAAAGCGGAAAGACGAGCGGAGCATTAGTAAAAAAATGTGGCGTAAAACGAGAAAAAATATTCCTTTTGGGAGCTTTCGTTGCGTGCGCTGTATAAACAGTAGCAATAATAATTCGTGTTCCTCTTTAAAAGTTCTAATAAAAGTACGCGACAATACAAGTTTAACTTTGACTTACTATAAATTTTTCAACGGTAATCAAAGGTGTCTTCGCGTACTAAGCCGCGTACGCTAGTCACACTACTATTATAAAGGCGAAAGATTGTGTAAGTGTGAAACTGTGCAAGTAGACAAGTGATTGTCACTCTTTTACGCTGCAGCTACTTAAGCGATTTGACTAAAATTTTGTATGGAAATAGATTTTACTCTGGATTAAAACATAGGCTACTCTTCATCCCGGAAAAATCCATGGTTCCCGCGGGATTTGTGAAGAACTGAATTTCACGCGGACGAAGTCGCGGGCGTCCGCTAGTGTTAAATAAAGCAGATTGTCTACACTTTATCAACCTATCACACTAGTATTATACAGGAGAAAGTTTGTGTGTAAGTGTGAAAGTGTGTAAGTGTGTAAGTATGTTTGTTCCTCTTTTACGCTGCGGTTACTGAAGCTATTTGGCTGAAATTTTGTATGGAAATAGATTTTACTCTGGATTAAAACATAGGTTACTTTTCATCCCGGAAAAATCTATGGTTCCTTCATCCATGGACTTGTGAAAAACTGAATTCAACGCGGATAAGTCGCGGGCGTCCGCTTGTGTTAAATAAAGCAGATTGTCTACATTAGATTATCAACCTATAGGCTATATTTTGACTTGCATGAAATCACTGACTAAATAAACTAAAACGTCCCCCAATATATTTAACTCAAAATGTCGCTTAAAAGCAGCCACCCGTCCAGCCAACTCAAACAGTTCCAATATTTATGAAGTGCCTCGTTTAATCGATGGGAGAATCACTTGTGTGATCGGATAGGGTTGACGTTGCTTAGCAACGTACCGAACTATCCAATACGACATCTAATGAGACATTCTTATAACTTTAGGGTCTCCGCTATTTTAGGAGACCATCAAATACGGCCTTTTTGGAGAAAATTTCTTCAAGGACCCTTTCAAGTGATCCGCGTAGTTCGGAATGCTACCTTTTAGACAAACTTTGAATATATTTGGAGAGAAGTACAACAATGGAACATTCTTTTTGGATTTCCTTCGTGAAAAGTTTTAACGAGACTCGCGAATAAAAAATGTTTTCGGGTATACAATGTGGTCCCAAACTTTTGTGGCGGATAATTTTTAATCATGCCCATCCACTCCACGAAAGTATTGATCCTCTATAGCTATACACTCCATTCTAAAGGCACCTTTATTTTATTTTTTTAAATAACTCTCTCTTTTACAGTGTCTCTTGGTATCAGACCTTAGTGCAATTATTAGTCTCAAGCAAGCAGATGGTCAATCTAACAGTAAGTAGAAACCCGTCGCCTATAAACAGACTAACCTTAACCCCAAAGTTCTACCCTGTAGGCCCAAAATGCATCTAACGGCACAGCTCGTGTAGCGAAATAGACAAATATTAAAAACAAAATTCAAATCGGTTCAGGCGTCTTCGAGTATTCGGTGGACATATATAAAAAAAAGATTCCGAAGATTTGATAACCTTCTCCTTTTTTTGAAGTCGGTTAAAAAGGGATCCTAGACCAAGTCTGTTTACCATATGGACTGCCAAATCGTTCTTCTATGATCCCATTCTGATTTATTAAGTAAGTTACCTACCGTACCTTTTCCAGATAAGTAAGTTTAAAAAAGACCTGTACTTTCTGTGATTGTGAGTATTAAGCCCAACACGCTGCAAATATAGGTAATAACCAAATGCTTTTATGGTGGAAATTAAGAACACCTTATCGGCAAGAGAATTGCGTGTGGACTAGTTGAACGAACAATTCCTTGCGGCGGTGAACTTACTTATAATCTGTTAAAACATTTGCCTAAAGCTGAAATCGCGTGTCGATAACTGGATTTTTCTATTTAAGTCACTTTCCTAACGAGACTTACAATATGTAAGATTTACCTACCTATAATTTAGTGAGTTATATTGTATGTTTCAATAATTATTAAATGGTAAAAGAACCGAATTAGAAGCGACCATCACCCATCTGTTTATGAGATGAAAAATTAAATCAAATTTAGTAAGTATGTTAAGAAAAATACATTTCGATTAGGTCCTTTTCGATTTTTTTAAAACTCCCGCCCAAACAATTATTAATATTAATTGTTAATAATGGTTAGACCAGGACTTTTCTTACTGAGGGGTGATACGTCGAGTAAACTCCCAATGTCCCCAAATACTTCGGTATTTAGGCCGGTGCATCACAGTAATATAGGTTAATAATAAAATCTCGTAGAGGCTTTTCATCTATTAAACATGGGTGATTGACGTTTCTAATTCTTATCTTAAACTATACCTACAGTAAAGATATAGAATGTAACTACCATATTTATTGCTAGCTCCTGTAAAAACTTTACATTTTTTTTTCTCCACAGTTACAGTTACCATTATTTTTAAAACTACCTATCACAATCCAGAGTTTGAACTTTTTTTCTAATAAATCTATATAGTTAACTACGTCGGCTAACTATAAACGTATGCGTCCACAGATCCGCATCGTACATATCGGACGCATCGCATCAAACGGATTTTAGTATTATTTGTATAGAAACTCATACAAGTGCGTCCACTCATCGGCATCGAACGGATTTTATCTACAGTTAAATTAAAAATCCGTACGATGCGAAGTGATATTTCGCTTATATATATTTAGATAACGATCAACTACGTTAAAAATACATTAATTACAAAAGCATCATCCACGCGATCCTTAACCTTTTAAGCCTTATTAGTATTCACATTGCATACACGGTTTAATTCATAAAACAAATCGATTATTCCGCTTCACGCCCAATTGATTTGGCTTTACGTAACGTGCGTGGCTTCATCTCTTTTGTGTGATTAGTTTGCTAATATCAGTCGGGTTGCTAAATTTGTTTGCATTTATGATTGATGGTCGTTAACTAATTGCCTCACCACATGGACCGAGAGCCTGCTTTAGCCAGACTTAACGAATTTTAGGAAGACTAAAGGTTTTGCAGTCTGTGCTCCTACCATAGATAAGTTGAGTGATGACGTATCCGTCACGCCGTAACGTCAAGTGACACCATGGCTTTAATGTCTAAAGTGCGTCCGGATGTGACTGGCAAAACCAAACTTTGTTATGAAAATCCGGTTGCACGACTGGCAAAATAACTGACCACTGCTATTGTAGTTATAGGTATAAGTAGGCCTTTGTCTGGTCTTTCGAAGGTGCTGGTTTGCGTCTAGATCTCCTAAACGTTTCGCTTTAAAGGATCTACAGTCATTTAGTTAGGCAGAATAGAGTAGTCAAATATGGAGGTTTATTTGGCTTTACGTACGAGTAACGAGAATAGCTTTATCTCTTTAGTGTGATTAGTTTGCTAATATCAGTCGAGTTGCAAAATTTGTTTGCATTTATGACTGATGGTCGTTAACTAACGACCTCGTCACACCAGATTTGCAATTTGTGTTCGACTAATAGTTTTTATGAGCCTTCATCTAAGTAGACTTTTTTGTTTCCATTTTGAAATGCTATCTGCTAATATTTTAGTGTCATTCAAATTCATATATTCTTAGCCCTTATTCGCACGAGAGTTTTTTTAAAGGACGTTAAAAATATAGTAAGTATGAAGTTAAATGAAGGTATATTTCCAACGCCTAAAATTTAAAATGCAACACTGCTTGTTTGCATTCGTTGTATTTGAACGCTTTTTTAACGTTCATTGTAAAAGCTCTCGTGCGAATGAGGGCTTACTTGAAAATCATGTCGAAAATAATCCATTGCTGGCGAAATCCTTATATATACTCGATAGTAAGTATCAAAATAAAATTCTAAAGTAAAACCATCTTCAAAGGTTCCGTTTTTGTAGACTTCGTCAAAGAGGATTTCGTTTTGAGACCATTGCAAAATGAGCTGGATTTTCTCTCTGCAAATACGTGGGTAGTTCTTTACCGAGTAAGACTTACCGCCGATCAATTTAGCGTTCTGGTATGACGCTGGTTGTAACCGTCTGTGGTATGGTCAGAATAAACTTTTTACTTCGTCCAAGTAATGACATGGTGTCCAATGACCCGCATCGTACGTATCGCATCATACGGATTTTACGGTAGATAAAATCCGTTCAATGCGATCCGTACGATGCGGATCAGTGGACGCACTTGTATTACTTTCTATACAAAGAATACTGAAATCCGTTATATGCGATACGTCCGATACGTACAATGCGGATCTGTGGATCATAAACCCGCTTCCAGCTTCGACTGCATCAACGCTCCCACCAAAACCTGGATCCCGATGAGAAATCAATGGCGCCCAAATGGCTTACCATTGTGCGAAATTTTTCCCATTCCCAAAAATGTGATAGTCTATTTTGAAATCTACAATTTTCGCGTAAGTAGCCAAATGTAGCGCAAATTGACTTACTGCGAACAAGGGCAGTGCATCTACGATACAATATTCGGGCCGCAGTCCAAACTGGCGTGCCAATTCTACGACATGGGCCTCCAAATCCCATTAATACCTCGCCCGTAACCGTTAACTCCGAAACTGGAACCACCTTTGGTTGCATTTCAACAATTTTTTCAACTCAAATTGGTATTTTTGATTGCGTACAACTAACTTACAGAAAAGGCCATAATAAAAAAAGAATATCAAAGTACCTAAAATACTAATACAATCTAAAAGTGAAATGTCACTCACTGGACACGAAATATCGTAACCTACTTGACATACAGAGATAAGCAGGGAGGTCAATGGCAGGCGTCCACTGATCCGCATCGTACGGATTCATCGTTTTGGATGCATTGCATCAAACGGATTTTAGTATTCCTTATGTAGAATCATACAAGTGCGTCCACTGATCCGCCTCGTATACGGATCGTAGGGTAAAAAGGTAAGTATTAGAAAAACTAATTGCACGCGGGCGTCCGCTAGTATGTACTAAAGAAGTATAAGTCTATATTACCTCTTACGGTAGTAAAAGTTAACCAAACAAGCAGATGATCAACTTGAGGTCAGTGGTAAACCATCGTCAATAACAGAATAACAACTTCACAAAACATTCGGAGTAAACATCGTAATGTGCCGCCGTCTGTTCATGACCCACTGGGAAGTAGACAGAGACGTGTACGCATATCATACCGCTTTAGTGCCACTGCTTCCTATTTTGTCGATTTAGTCGAGTCAAAGGACTAGTACGAGGCATCACGATTGTTTGCTGGATCAGAGCAGTGTGTGAGCAGACATGGCAGCATTGCTGCAACAATGCGGCAGCGCGCGGAGCATTGGTGGTTGTGCATTAATTACACCGGTCATTAATACCGGAATACGGGAATATACCAAATGCTTCATTCACCTAGTTACCTAAGTCACAATCGTATGCTATTTAATAGCACGTGTGACCTAAATCCGTTCTCAAGTAACTCTTATCCGTGTAAAAGTGGACCATTTAAGTCACGGAAAAGAGTCACTAAATACAGGTTTAGGTCACGCAGTGTTATAAAAAATACTAAGTAATCTATACTAAATTTATAAAGAGGAAAGATTTGGTTGTTTGTTTGAATTGAATAGGCTCTGAAAGTACCCGGGACCCGACCCGCACCGCCTCGTCACTAAGCGTCCACTTGTCGTCGACAGGTGGATCACGGGTGGACGCCGCGTTGTCCACCAGTGAACCTCGCGTGGTCAACGAATTTCCGAGAGTCGATAGGTGGACCACGAGTGGACGCCGCGTTGTTCACCAGTGAACCGCGCGTTGCCAACTCGCAGTTCACGCGAGGCAAGCATGTCAATAGCCTATCATCATGTAATATACCACTCGCAATCCGCGCGTGGACACCTCGCGATCGAGTCGATCCGGTGATGGTACAAAGTTGATGTACTGATCGCATACCCATACAAATCCATATGAAGAATACTAACCACTCGAGGCGAGGCGGTGCGGGTCGGGTCTAATGAGCTACGACCTTCAGAATCCTGCATTATCCCTGATGAACATAGGCTATATTTTATCCCCGAATCCCACGTGGGAACGACGCGGGTGAAAACGCAGGGCGTCTGTTACGTCTGTTACTTATTTATAAACATATTTTACATTCCTATTAGCCCAGTATAATATTTGATGTTTGCTATCAAACACAAATCCCTCTATCTCCAAGACTTAAGTTTTCAAACAATAACTTATGGCTCCGAAATATAATCGCTAAGTAACTACAACTCTAATCGAAAAACTATAGGGTCAAACAGCTTTGTTAGACCCTACAGTTATTACTAATATTATTTCTAAGACTGTGGTAATAAGTTTCGAAGTGGCAGGACGAGGAAGGCAAACGATTATTTATGGTAGCGGACTCTTATTGGAGAATAATTAACATGGCCGAACATTGATTCTATAACTGACTGATTAGTGATTAATCATTATAATCATCATCATCATCATATCAGCCGATGGAAGTCCACTGCTAGACATAGACCGCTTGCAATGACTTCCAAACACAACGGTCACAACACAAACATTGTTCACATATGGGAATCGAACCTAGGACTTTGAATGCAGAACTCGATCGTAAAATTAGTGTATTATAATTATATCAAAATCATCACGATAAAAAAAATATTTATACTAGAATATACTTTTGCAATTATTAACTCACGTATTTATTTTTTACTCAGTAACCAATAATCACGACGCTAGTCAATAAAAACCTTGAACGGATCAATTAACTAGATATTGTAATAAAAATTACATAACACCATCAATAATAATAAACATTGAAACGGCTCGTGCACGTTCAAATCCGTTGTAACACAGCAATTAGTTGAAATAAAAACACTTTTAATACCTCGTAAATTTTTGAAATTACCCATAAGTGTTGTAATAGAATTGCACGTTTAATTTAGTGGTAATGTTGAATTGATCCATTAAAAGCCGATGCCCTGCGGTTTCGCGCACGTAGTTTATGTACCCATAAGAACACGGGGATAAAATATAGATATACAAATTACGGGGATATATAAATTTTGACGGCCTCCGTGGCGCAGTGGTATGCGCGGTGGATTTACAAGACGGAGGTCCTGGGTTCGATCCCCGGCTGGGCCGATTGAGATTTTCTTAATTGGTCTAGGTCTGGCTGGTGGGAGGCCGTGGCTAGTTACCACCCTACCGACAAAGACGTACCGCCAAATTACACCGTTACATTAGTACCGTGAAATTACAAACAAAAAAGAAAAAATTACACCAATAGTCATAATTACCAAATTAAATTAAAAATAAAATAAAGTTACAATTGCAATACAATATACAAAACCCATTTATCGAGGAAGGCTATATTTTATTCCTACTGGAACGGGAACCACGCGGGTGAAACCGCGCGGCGTCAGCTAGTCCATAATATAAAGACAATATATATCTTCTATATTTGGTAAAATAATATGTACAAATCCATTGCCAACAATAATCTACAACCAACATAAATCTACTAATATTAGGTATAAACGCGAAAGTTTGTTTGGATGTTTGTTACTCTTTAACGCCCCAACTACTGCACCGATTTGGCTGAAATTTGGTAATGGAAATAGATTTTACCTACTCTGGATTAACACATAGGCTACTTTTCATCGCGGAGAAATCCATCGTTCCCGAGGAATTTATGAAAATTCCGCTAGTTCAATATAGGATTTAAATTCCTCCGTTCTAGTATTTGACCACAGACTATTTATATCTGACATTGGTGGTTTATAAAGTCACCGAACCACAGTTTAACACTGACATTAAACCGTAAACAATATTGATTTTCTTTTCTTTTTTTTTTCAATGTACGAATTGTAATTTTTACGTAAACCTAAGCAAACGAAATATTACTTTCACTCTCTCTAATGAGCAGGCAATATGGTTTAAATAATAACTAAGTTGTGTAATTATGTAAATGACGAAAACAGTAATATAATCATAAATAATTATTTATTATAAGTACCTACTATATTACTTGTACAGAAAAAAATATTTATCCTCTGACTCTCAGAGGACGATGACGACGAGAAACAAAAGATACTTATAATCAAAATTACTACTTTAAGTTCTGTGTTAATTATTCATTGGTTTACACTGAGAAAGGAACCCGAGCTCTCTTTAAACACACAAGACAGGTCGCCAAACAAAGTAAGTCCGAGCCATTCTGAAACGATACACAAATGTTGTTTAACGGCATTAACAATTCGCCCTCAAGTAAACAAGCCAAAATTCAAAGCCATTTACAGCGGAGCAGGAAACACAAATAGCTAAAATAATTATTTATCCTTCCTTTTGGCTTTTCCGTGTGCAAACACACCGGTTGTGCACACTAAAACATTCAAGTAACATTTATTTAACTTTAAGCCCGTGAAGTGGATAAACCAGGGCTGATATTAATTTAGTGGCGCTAGGGGAAACGTATGCATTACTTGGCAGCGCACCAACCGCGGGTTACCTAACGAAATAATACACCCCACTACGGGTTTGACGCATCTTGATAGCGTAAACTACCCTCAGTACTATCATATTTTTTTAGAATTTTTATATTATTTCCATCAAAATTAAAAAAAATGCAGATAATTTAGGATTGGCTTATCGGATCACGGACAGATTCACAGACAGATAGTTCAAACTTATAAAACCCTCTTTTTTGAAAAGGGGATTTTAAAAAATACGTTATAACGCACCAACCATGGGCCTAACGAAATAATACACCCCACTACGGGTTTGACGCATCTTGACACTGTAAACTTCCCTCAGATTTGTAATCTCGGAACTATTTTATGTTTTTTTATTATTTTATTTAATACACCCACCCTAGGCACCCTAATGATCTGGCTGTTGCACTCAAAACAAGATCCTACACGAAACGCCTAAAAAGAAATACTTTAGCGTCGCCTGAAAAACCTTCTGGGTTAACAAAAATATATATATGTATAAAAAAAAAGAAATTAGGAGTAGATGGTTTGCTGGAATCATGCTCCAACTGCCAACAGCCTCACATCACATCTGATTATAGTTGCAAAACTGATTGCAGATAAAATTAGAACAAAAAAAAATAAAATATTTAAATTTATTTCTTTACGAAACACACGTAATATACATGTTTGTTTGTTCGAACAACAAAAAAAAGAATATTTTTTTTTAAACATGGCGAATTGCCCCATATGTCATCGAACTAAACGTACTCTTAAGACCTATAAGAGTGGGAATTATTCTAATGGTTATTAAGTTCATTTTTAATTCAGATATTAGACTATTGAGATTATAATCAAATAGCAATCCGATAAAAATAATAATTTACTTATTTAATAAAATTTCATTAAGAAAATTTCACCCTCGCGATTTATATATCAGCCTCAACATTTAAGTAATCCTAAACAATTCGAAACATTTTACATTCAAGACACGGAGATAAGAAAAAAAATATATTAAATACAAATTTAAAATAATAATCAAATTAGCAAAAAAAATACCTTTGAAAACACCAGCCCGTCTGTTAGCAACAAATCCAAAATCACCACTACAATAGGCACTGCACACCACAGCACTGAACGACGCGCAGTAAACTAATTTTCCTACATATACATCAAAAACAAAACATATACCAACACAACAAAGTACACGTATTATAATTTAAAAAAAAACAACAACACGCTCGGACGTACGACTAACAAGACGAAACGTCCGTCGAGTTCATTTAATAGAACCACACAATCGCGTAACAACAGTCATAAAACTCGACTGTTCTGACTTCTGAGTTCACTCACGCGCAAGCCGACGCTCTATATAAAAACGGCGCTGAGTTTTTTTTTTTTTAAATCACGTCCCACAACAATCTAAACGTCCGTATGATAGAGACACTAAAGAGCACTATAGAGGAGCCAGCGACGCGCAGTCACGTGCGATTACATTCACTTTTCAACTACATTTATGCGTACACTCATTGACACATACATCGGTAACCAAACCGTGACCTTTGCTGCTGAGGCACGTTCGATCGTTACATAAGCTAAGATGGAAGAGCTGATTTTCTGGATTTTTCGCTTTCACGGATCAAGACCTCAAGACTCAATGGTTCCGGTAAGAGGGCCGGACTAAAAGCCGAGATATCATGGAGTCAAGCTTCCCCGCTGAACAATTGTCGTGCCTCGCAAAGAGTATATAATAAACACGTAGATATGTCACTAGCGTGTCAAAACTGAGGCGAACAATGGTGGCTAATTGTCTTAATTTCATTTAGTCGCATAGTAAACAACGAAAGTTATTTAAACAAGTAATACCTAAATATTGTCTACAACGTCGAGTTGTGTGTACAGGAAGTGTGAAAACTATTATATGTAACAGAATTTTGCATGTGTGCACTGTGTGAAATAGCTAAATTCGGATCACATATTGCGGTGATTTTGTAGGCACGTAACATATCCTATACTAATATTATAAAGCTTAAGAGTTTGTTTGTTTGAACGCGCTAGTCTCAGGAACTACTGGTCCGATTTGAAAAATTATTTCAGTGTTAGATAGCCAATTTATCGAGAAAGGCTATATGCTATATATTATTCCCGTATTCCTACGGGAACAGGAACCACGCGGGTGAAACCTCGCGGCGTCAGCTAGTCTAGTATAAAATATCATTGAATCAATAGCATAAAGGTGAAAGTTTGTGTGTGTTTGTTACTGCTTCACGCGGAAACACTAAACCGATTTGGCAGAGATTTGGAATTGAAATAGACCTTGAACCACACTTTTTTCCGTAAAAATCCATGGTTCTCGCAGGAACTTGTGAAAAACTGAATTGGATGTAGACGAATTCGCGAGCGTCTGCTAGATTATATTTTATTAGGATTTTTAAATTATTTTCATCAAAATCCAAAAACGACGGTAATTTAGTATTGGCTTATCGGATCACAGACAAACACACAGATTCACAGACAGACAAATCAAACTTATAAAACCACTACTATAAGTGGGGGATTAAAAATATATTACGTTTTAATTATAACCATTCTGTAATAAAGCAATTAACAGGTTATCTACAAGACGGAAGTTCTGATATTAAAAACAAAGGCTAACTAGTTCTAGCGCAACTAACAATAATAATTAAATCGACGTAATCTAATACCAACTGCCTCGTTGGTGAAGTTAGTATATGCGGCTTCGGATCTTGAGGCCGTAGGTTCAAGTCCAAGAAACTCTCAATAGTGGCCCGAATGGAAATCGTATAATTATAACCCACTTGTTATAATATACTAGCTGACGCCGCGTGGTTTCACCAGCGTGGTTCCCGTTCCCGTAAGAATACAGGGATAATATATAGCCTATAGCCTTCCTCGATAAATGGGCTATCTAACACTGAAAGAATTTTTCAAATCGGACCAGTAGTTCCAGAGATTAGCGCGTTCAATCAAACAAACAAACTCTTCAGCTTTGTAATATTAGTATAGATAAGCCGATGCCACGTTGTTTCACATCCGTAGTTCCCGTTTCCTTGAGAATACTGGGATAACTTGGACTTGGACTTAAATAAAATAGATCGACTTGGCAAACGCTCTTAATGAATATACGAGTAATATGTATTAACTGTAAGATATATAGAGCCGTGATAGCCCAGTGGATATGACCGGGTTCGAATCCGGTCCGGGGCATCCAACTTTTCAGTTGTGTGAATTTTAAGAAATTAAATATCACGTGGTCTCAAACGGTAAAGGAAAACATCGTGAGGAAACCTGCGTACGTGACATAGTCCGAAATGGACCAAGATCTTAAAAAATAGGTCTGTCTGGCCAGTTTCGAGCACAAGGTTTTTAAGTAAGGTATGCACCATATGTACAAATTCTACAAAATGGAACATTCCTTTTGTAAATTAAGTTTGTAATGAGTCCAAAGGGTAGGCAGCAAATTATTGCATCTATGAAGTTCACGCCACTTGTCTGGCCGTCACAATCTCGTTCTATACGGAGAGACTCCATTTTGCAGCCAGTTGACTCCCAAACAGGTACACAATCGCCAATATCAATTTGTTCGCAACACATAATCAGGAATTGGGCAATCGCCAAGCGCTGCCAAGTGGGGGAACAAATACGGAGACGTGCTGCTATACACAGTACACTACGGCATGCACTATTTCATATCTGCTGTGTGATTTGTTTCGCCAAGCAAACTGTCTTTAGTCAAGTCAAGTCAATTTTCCGTACGTAAAAAGTAGAATGAATGCGGCATGGATGAAATGGCGACAGGTCTCAAGTGTACTGTGTGACCCGCAAATGCCTCTTAGACTTAAGGGTAAAAAATATACAAAACGGTTGTAAGACCTGTCGTGCTGTATGGATCAGAATGTTAGGCGGTGAAAGGGAAGGATAGTAAACGAATGCATGTGAACGAAATGCGTATGTTGAGATGGATGTGTGGTGTGACAAGAATAGATAAAATAAGGAATGAGTATTTAAGAGGAAGTCTGAAGGTGGCGCCAGTGACAGAAAATTTGAGGAGTAGAAGGTTAGCTTGATATGGACATGTAATGCGTAGGGAGGAAAGTCATATTACTAGAAAAATGTTGAATGTGCAAGTGGAAGGACATAAGAGGAGAGGAAGGCCAAAGAAGAGATGGTTGGGTTGTGTGAAAGAGGACATGTGTGTAAAAGGAGTGGATTATGAGTTGACGAGTAATAGAGACGAATGGAAAAGATTGACATATTTTTCCGACCCCACTTAAGTGGGATAAGAGTAAGAAAATAATGAACTATCAAGTGAATTTTCCGTGAGTAGCTTTATCTTGAAAATTCAAAATTCATTTATTTCAAGTAGGCTCACTTTACAAGCACTTTTGAAACGTCAGTTGACTATTTGTAAAGATTCTTCCGGTTCGGAAGGCATGTTCTACTTAGAAGAGCCGGCAAGAAACTCAACAGCACTTTCCATTCCAATTGATTAAATAATTACAATTTCGTATAGTTTTACTTCCTGTGTGAAGGTGGAAGCTGATCCAATGGCCTCTAAGCACCTTTATCATTAAGGAACTCATCAATGTTGTAGTAACCTCTTGATAAGGCGCTCTATTTTTATATATGCAAAAATTCTTGATTCTGGTAGCTAACAGGGTTACTAGGTAATGAAATTTTCTGAGCGTATGAACGAAATAACGTGCCACGAAATTTGTGGGACAATGTGGCTGTGTAAAAAACAACTGGTTAGTAATAATTTTTCATAACTTCGTTATTGGTACTAGTTGGGAAGATGGAAGAAACAAACGACTTCATATTTTTTTTGTAAGCTATACTGCAGT
Source organism: Bicyclus anynana (assembly GCF_947172395.1). Classification (NCBI taxonomy): domain Eukaryota; kingdom Metazoa; phylum Arthropoda; class Insecta; order Lepidoptera; family Nymphalidae; genus Bicyclus; species Bicyclus anynana. The sequence goes on from NC_069099.1 coordinate 5,438,782, forward strand.
AAAGCGCTAAAGAGCAATTAATAAAAGAAAAAGAAAATGTATAAGAAAATAACATCGAAATTTCAAAATAAACTTAAGCCCCTGTTACACGACAACAGCGATTAAGGGCTCTTTACATCGTAACAACATAATTAGGAAAGTCCATTTAATTGCTTGGTAAACATTTTACTGGACGGACTTTGTTTTATAACAAGGTTTGGTTTATACAGCCTTCATTCGGTTTTATGAGGCCTTATATCGTTCAACATAAAGGATTAAAGTCGTTTCAAATTACATGTAGGTAAACTAAAACTAAAGCTTACTTACTTGTTAATTCAGTGGTAAACCTAAGTGGCTTTTTTTTAAATTCTTTACAAGTTAGCCCTTGACCACAATCTCACCTGATGATAAGTGATGATGCAATCTAAGATGGAAGCGTGCTAATTTTTTAGGCGTAGGATGAAAATCCACACTCCTTTCAGTTTCTACACGACATCTAAAACGGTGGTAACTAGCCACGGCCGATGCCTCCCTTCAGTCAGAACTGAATCAAATAAGGAAACGTCAATCAGCCGAGCCGTGGATCGAAACCAGGACGTTCATCTTATAAATCCACCGCGCATACCACTAAGCCACGGAGACCTTCGGATCATAAGGCTCTGGGTTTGAGTCCTCGGTTGAGGAAAGTAATGATCATTTCTTTTTTTACGGCTCGCATTTGACCACGATCTCATCTGATGGTAAGTGTAGATATTTATAGTCTAAATGGGACACGCTTGCCAATTCACTCTTGTTTTAAAGATACCCTAATCATAAGAATGAGGAAACACAGACTTGGGAAGGGTATTCCCAACCTTAGCCGTGCGTATGAGAAAAGACACAAATCTTTTTGGCCCTAGGGACATCAACGACATACGGATAAAAACTCTCCTGGTCTCTTGCGGTTAACTTTTTAAGACTTTTCAATAAAAATCCTCAGCCCGGAGTTTAGTGTTGTGCCTTTAAAGTCTGTACATTTTGATATGTTTAGTACAGTGGCGTGCATAAGGTTGTCGATCAGGGTATGCACTAGTAAAAAAAAAATAACCAAACTGGGTAAATCTGCATTTAATAAATATTAAGAATAACATATCATAGGGTATGCAGAACTTTAATGCATATATGAAGTGCACGCCACTGGTTTAGTGAAGATTTATAAGGTGGCGAACCACACCAGTGGCGAAGAATGGAGATGAAAGTAAGCCGTCCCAAAGTAAAGGAAATTCATATAGCGTGAAGCAAACTCCGGTTTCTCAAATATCTACATACAGAAGGTACAACAATAAATATGCATGGATTTTTAAAGGTAACCCAGTGGGAATCGGCTTGCATGGGCTCTTCGCCGCTGCTACTCACTTACGCTTCACGCTATCATATATCGACACTTAACATACCTAATAGGTATGCTATTTTCATCAACTCTGCACACCAAACACGTTACGTACCTGGAAATAACAAAAACAGACTTGTTTTATTCATAACGAAATCTAGGTGGCAGCTTATGTGAAAAAATAAATTACTTTTGGGAACTTTAATCAAATTCAAGCCTCAAAGAACTGCGAATAATTCATTATATAAAATGCGGCCTGAGGTGTACTCTTGAATTATGAATGAAGTAGGTACAGAGATTAGAGAATAGATAGAGCCTTAATAGCCCAAGGCTAAAGAGGTCGGACTTATCACCGAAGGTGGTAGTTCGATATTTAATTTCTTAAAATGCACACAACTGAAAATTTGGAGGTGCATGCCCCGGACCGGATTCGAACCCACACCCTCCGAAATCGGAGGCAGAGGTTATATCCACTGGGATATCACGGTCCACTATTGTCGTACCCACACCTAATACAGTAATTCCTGACTAGTTGGAGGGGAATGGGAATATAGGCCATATTTAAAAGATATGGCAAATATTCTTAAAAAAATACGATTAGTCAATGCTCTGTGGCATCAATTTTTTTTTATTAAACGACTATGTTGAAAACGCTTTATCAATTCGATCCCAGACCATCTTTCTGATCCAGGCATTTCTAGATTTTAGATTTTCCGGTATAAGCCCGGGATTTTCATCATCATTATTAAATTATCAGCCTATTTTATCAGGGGATACAGAGCAAGGAGAGAGGATATCAGCGCTTTTTGCATGTCAAGTTAAGTTTAAATTTGTTATTAAGGAAGAGCGAGACCTTCTGACACAGGTTTTTACTTAAAAGAAGGTCTCAGCCACATCAGTGGTAAAACTATAAATATAAAATTTTCATTTCATTTCAATTCTCATTTCATCTCATTTCATTTCGATATGGAGCTTATACTCAACGCGCTGTTTTGTTCTGAGGTGGTGAGTTTAGAGAGGTAGGGTTTAGTTTGAATCTGTAACGATCACTATCGACGGCTCACCGATTCACTGAAGTATAACCCCACGACTCCATTCTGAGAATTTATACTGATAATTTTGAGAAAAAAAACCAGAAATCGAAGTTTCGACGAACCTCCTTTTTATTAGTAGACGATTTAAACATCCTTAAACTTTGCTAGAGATGATAATGGACTGTGCACATTGAACCAGTGCGTTTAACTAAATAAGCTTATACTGATAGTCAACATGTACTGAGATCATAAAAGATTAATATAGGCTATAAAGGTTTTGATGTTCAATAAAATGCATTACTTTGTGTTCTTACGGCCTACTGACCTACTCGTACCAGATCTTCGAGATTGTATTTTATGAGAAACCCTTCACTAAAGATAACAAAATAGGTACTATAGTCTAGCAAGTTCTTTTATGACACTCCCTTGATATGCGGGTGACGGGGGGAAAGACTACGCGGGTGTGAAATCATGCGTGCGGAGAAGTGAGTCGTGGGTTCATTCAAATGGTTAGTGTTACATTTCTAACACATCTGGCAATACAGATAAGATAAAAAAAGTAAACTACACATATCACATTACGCTAAACCATATCAGGCCTCGATGTTCGAAATGAGCGCCAAAGTATCCCAATATGATCGCGATGCGCGGATGCTGGCATTCATTTCATAATTTCGATTGTAAAGTACGCCGCAATGCTTTCAACGGACAGTGCATTAACCCCGTTTTAACTGATGATTCGGATTAGATCACTTGACTAATGTTATGGTAATGCACAGTTGTTTTATTTTATCTCAGTACTGTGAGGTCAACGCAAATTATTGCAAGCGCGCTTATGACAACTGTAATGAGGCGGAAGGTTGCATTTTTCGGACATCTGCAAAGAGCCCTCTACGAGTTTCCTAAGTTGATCCTAGAAGGCAAGATAGCCGGAAAAAGGGCACAAGGACGGCAGAGACGTAAATGGGTGGACGATATTCAAGAGTGGACCAAGAGTAATTACAGCCAGCTGAAAAATATTTCAATCGATCGGAAAAGTTTTCTCCATCTGACCGCTAAACTTCAGTAAGAGGGCACCTGATGATGATGTGAGGTCAGGTGCACTCTCTATTCCCTCATTCTAATAGTCCGATGGGACGGCAGACCGACACGACCTGCGAAAGATCAGGCGCAGGACCAACGGCTTTACGTGCTCTGTGAGGCACGGGGGTGTACCCACACTGCCGACTTCCCAACTCCAAGTTGCTATTAAGATTTCTTGTAAGAAAAATCTCATTAACGTATTTTTTTTGTTGGTCTGACCGGGATTCAACCCTGGACCTCATTGTCCGTAGCTGAACCAGCTAACCACGGGATCAATGAGGCAGTTGTAGGTATATTAACAACCCATATTCGACTTATTGTTGAGCACGAGTCACCTCTCAGAACAGAGGGGTTAGACCACGGAGGCCTAATGCGGATTGGCGGATTTCACACACCTAGAGAATTAAGAAAATTCTTAGATATGCATGCAGGTTTCCTCACGATGTTTTTCCTTCACCGTTAGAGACACGTGATGTTCAATTCCTTAAAATGCACAATACTGAAAAGTTGGAGATGCATGCCCCGGACCTGATTCGAGCCTACGTCCTCCGATTCGAAAACATAAGTCATATCCACTGGAATTTCACGTCTCGTAGGTATATAGTAGGTAGATATATACCTACTAAATACCTATTTTAAAAGGCTGTCAAAGTCTTAATTGATGGGTGTCTGGTTATACAGGCTCATTAAGTTTTATCGTAGGTAGCTATCGAAGTCTCAAGAAGTGGTAGCAGCTATTTATATGTTTGGTTTAACTACAAACTATACCGAACAGTTAAATTTAACTGAACGTTGCGTTACCGCACCTGGCCAATATGTCGCAACAACTGTGCGCAGTTTCGTTAGCTTACAAGTTATATGTTATCAACAGTCTAGGTCTGTTTTAAATCTTGACTGGATTACCCAATCTAAACTGCTATATAAAACTGAGCATTTCTTTATTTAACGAATTTTTCAGTTGAATTCTCAGATTAAAGTGGGGAACATAGGAAGTGATTATTGATGTATTGAAACTCAAAGATTTTGATTTTTTTTTACCACTAGAAATCCACGTTATTTGTGAGTGTTATAGGCTTATCCCCATATTTTCACGGGAACGGGAATTACGCGGGTGATACGGGCAAGGTTTTTGTATAATTCTACCAATAAAAGATATTATGGGATTAAGATATATATTTTTTCATGACTGCCATTACTCTCAGGTCTTTTTTATAACAATCGCATGCCGGGAAAAGCTAGTAGGTTATAATAATAGCACTTATAATAGTTACTTATTATTTATAAAAAATATGTTCGTACAGTATTAAGACGCTGTATTGCTTTTTGATTACACATTTGCGTGATGAAGGGCGCGATGGCGTTGCAATGGCTGAAATAAATTTAGAGAGTGTTTTGCCGTTGATAGAGAAGTAAATAGACCAAGAAATAACATCTTTCACATTTCCTAAGAAAATAGACATTTATTTTAAAATTTGTGCCACACATAACACCTTAACACTATTGTAAATCGCCTTCTTTGAGAAATCAAGACCAAAAATAGTATACGCATCAGGACACCACTATGTCTATTGTCATTGTAATCATAACCTCGAAAAAGGTTTCAGCTCAGAATTGTGCTGAATATACCAGGCAAATATTATTATAATACAGCGCTGATTTTTTAGCTGATACCTTTAACAGAACACTTATGCGTCCACGCGTCTCTGAAAAAACGAGACAAGGTGATTCGCTATTTATTATTTGGTGAAAAATATGTTTCCGTGTAGTGTTTTGGTGTTACAACAACACGCCAATAATTTGTCTATTACTTCTCTGTCTACGTTCGACGGCCTCACCGACGCATGTTTTACGAGTTCCGGTGTTTTCTATAAATCATAGGGATGCCTTTTAGGGCGAAAGCTTGTTATTGCCAGACCTATGTCATTTTATAAAAGCTAAAAGATTAGCAGTTGTTGCGTTCCCTGCCAAAGGTAAGTACATGTTGGTACTACAGGCAATTATGGAGTTGGACTATGGTACATATGGAGTAGGACATTTAGATAAGTGGCAACTGTCTGAATTCTAGATTTAACTAAAATTAATAGCGCCTTACACAGATGACAATAAGACCTCCATAACTATATGACAATGAGCGCCATTAAGACATTAGCGCCGTGTCTACGGGACTTTTTTCGTGGCATCGGGTCTAGACCTAGCAACTACCTTTAGCAGACTCAGAGGTGATTTCAAAAATAAGAAAATTAATGTCGAACAAAGGTTATTATTCACAACATTTGTCAGGACAACTTAATTAACAAATCAAACTGTAACTATAATAAGACCCTAGAATGGCAGAGAATGACCTTGAGTGAAGTCACTCACTTGTGAACGTTGTGTGTAGGGTTAAAAGTACCTTTGACTGTTAACAAACACTCCCCTGTTCCACTCAAGTCACTCTCCCCGCCTAACCCAAGTAACCCATAAAAAATTACACAACAAGAGATGTGGACGGCTCGAACGCCACGAGCACACTGAAGCCGTCCGTACCGCAAGTCGTTGCAACGCGGCGATAACACGACATATCTCGCAAAGAGAAACATACATAATTACTGTCAACTCTTCCAGCTTCGCGACTTGTCGAGCTATGTTGGTGACTTTGGTTCTTCTGCGGATCTCCTCATTTCCGATTCGATCAAGCAGACTCTAAGCACTAGCTATCGCGATTTCTAATGAGGCCCACAGTCAGTGACCAAAATAACTGTACCTACGAGTAATTTTCAAGGAACTTCTCCCTGTATTCCAACCAACTACTCACGCCTTCCATAATTCACACCCCGCGACCCCATTAGTAATATTTAGTGTTATTCTTGTCATGTCACACGCCTGACCTTAAGCGTTGGCGAAGAATATAAATGGCGTTCAATTTTACACTGATCCATTAGACGATCGCATTATGGTGTTAGGGGGCAAATTGCTTCCGAGTCGCCGCACGCGACTGACCCACGCAAGCCTTCAGCCTTTATAACATATTAACTAATGCCGCCATACAGCCTCTATAAAACATGTTTATGTTGACGTCTTAAGGCAATTACAGTGTACCTAAGGGCACGCTCAGAAGGACAACAAGATCATCCTGAACTAGCCTTTTGAAACACCCAAGAGAATATCTTACTTAGCATTGCATGGATTCACCGTGCGGGTGCCAAGTCCATTGTCCATGATATAACCAGACTTTTACAAACCCAAGAGACGAATGTCTTAGCATTGCATGGATTCACCGTGCGGGTGCCAAGTCGATTGTCCATGACATAACCAGACATTTACAGACCCAAGAGACGAATGTCTTAGCATTGCATGGATTCACCGTGCGGCTGCCAAGTCGATTGTCCATGACATAACCAGACATTTACAGACCCAAGAGACGAATGTCTTAGCATTGCATGGATTCACCGTGCGGGCGCCAAGTCCATTGTCGATGACATAACTAGACTTTTACAGACCCAAGAGATGCATATATTATCATTGCATGGATTGACCGTGCGGGTGCCAAGTCGATTGTCCATGACATTACCAGACTACTGCAATCCCAAGAGAGGAATGTCTTGGCATTGCATGGATTCGTCGTATGAGTGCCGGATCCATTGAGTGGCAGAGAAAAAACTCCGAGAGCCCAGGACTTGTGAACCGGGTGTAAGGTTAAGCTATTTCTACTCATTTGATTCTCTGAAAAATGTTGAACAATATACATAAGAGTACACCAGTGGATTCCCGTCAATTGAGAAGACGAAACTTCCAAAAACGAAAAAAAGCCCTTTAAGCGATGGCTTGAAACATACATACCATATATACCATAGGTAGAAAAAACTAGTATCTCTTCGAAATTAGCGCACTATCCTCTTGAACTGTACCACTATATTGTAAACCATAAATCAATAAAAACCATAGACCAATCCAAGAGTCCGGGTCTTTAAACGTTAAACCTTTGTCAAGTTGCTTACTTGCCATGACGTATGTGATCAAATTAAAAACGTAATAAGTGTAAAAAGTAAGACATCAAACGCGTGGTCTCGTGCCATGTACATTACGACCGCGTGTGAAACTCGACGTAATATCACGTCACGCCGCCGTCAGCGAAATTATTTTATAAAATATGTGATACCTACTCGTACCTACTGCGAGATCCGGTGGAATTTGCAACTTAATACATTTCGCCGGCCGCTTGGGACGTGTAAAAATAGAAAGTAGGTACATTCAATTATTTAGACTTCATAAAGAAAAATTTAAACTTGAATAACTTTACGTTTAACGCGCAGGATTCAACGCAGAGATGTTGTCGGTTCAATCCCTATCCACTGAATCATTGCCGTGTACAACAGTAGTCTTAGAACAGACGTTTCGCTTAGAAAATGGGTCAATATTTATTTTTAAATATGAAGATGAAGGCATATTTATTTTAAAAAAATATGCCCCTATACACCCCCATCGCAGATGGAGTAAATGAGGAGTAAATTTCATCTACATCTACACTAGTAGGTACTGGACCGACTGAAAATATAAAGCTACGTTATCAGTGAATAACATATGCTATATGCTATATTTTATCCCTATTATATCCCACGGGAATGGGAAAATTTAAACGGGTGAAACCGCAAGGTTCTGATAGTAGTAATACAGTAAATTTCCATCATGATCGAACCAATAATCGAACGAGGTAAATATACTCGTATACGGCGAATACTAAGTTATTTACCAAATGTATACCAAACCATATTATTTGTACGCCATGTAGTTTAGGAAAACAGAATACCTAACCAAATACCTATCTGTATTACGTCATGGCGAAGAGTAATAAACAGAAACAATATATAACGCTCGGACATAATTAGTTGTACCTGAGAATGATTGTTATTATTTTTTTTGTTAGCCATGTTTTTCATAGTAATAATATTTAATACGGACGCCCGCGACTTCGTCCGCCCTTAGACCTCCCTAATCCGACCCTCTTGGTCGGAATCATCCAGTTAACACATATTAATTTCATCATGATCAAGTGTCACCCGCAATCTTACTTTATGAGAGATTACCTTCAAGATGTCTGAGACGGCGTTATAAATAACCATGTACTCCTAAGACTGTATAGAACTAGTTGTATGATCGTTAATTAAAAACAAATCAATCTAAATCGCTAGAGCCGATGAATACTACATTATATGGATGCTAAAAATATCCCCTATAGTGAGATTCGTCAGGTTTGCTTCATTTAATGTACCTAGTAACTCCCTTCTTAACAGGCGCGAACATGGGACACTCAACTATAAAGTGATAGCCGGTCTCCTCCTCACCACAACCTTGGCATTATGGACCGTCTGTGATTTTCATTATCTTCAGGTGTCTATTGAGCAGACAATGTCCAGTTGTCATGTCTGCTACTAGTGCTGTATTGGATTTGCTATGTTACAGTAGTTGTTTTGTTTTCTTCTTGTCTAATGACTTCAGGAACATTTTCGACTGCTTGTATTTTGTCGAGCTGTTCCATCGTATATTCGACTCTCTTTCTGTGATTCCTTCAATAACCCTCTTTGTAATTGTGCATGAAATGGGTAGGCAGGGCTCCAGCCCTAGGAAGCAAGGCGTACAGATAGTTGTTAAGAAATATACAGAAAAACTTAAAAGACTCCTCTCAGAATGAGAGGGGTTAAGCCTATAGTCCACCACGCTGGCCTAATGCGGATTGGCAGACTTCACACACGCAGAGAATTAAGAAAATTCTCTGGTATGCAGGTTTCCTCACGATGTTTTTCCTTTACCGTTTGAGACACGTGATATTTAATTTCTTAAAATGCACATAACTGAAAAGTTGGAGGTGCATGCCCCGGACGGGATTCGAACCCACACCCTCCAGAATCGGAGGTAGAGATCCACTGTATATCCACTGGGCCATCACGGCTCTAATATATAGGTAATTTGGGTATGAAGGTAATTTGTTTCAAGTACATGGTTCTAGTTATCTTGTAATATGAATGCTTCATTATATGGATGCTTGTCAAGGCGAACAGTTAGTTATCCAGCTAGCGGAGGCGGGTATCTGTGACGTCTGAAGACAGAACGCGATTGTTTAATCTCCTAACTCACCCGCTGGCACGGTTCCGCGGAGTCTCGCGCAGAATTCACAATATAAAAGGATATTTGCAGCGAGTTGGAAGCGTCTAGAATTCCTGCTATAACTATGCTTTAACTTGCATAGTTTCTTTGTTGCTTTGTCAAAATTTTCATAATTTTTTTAGCCACACTAAATTTGCAGCAAATTCTAACAGTGGACATCCGAAGCTGCTCTAGTAGGATCTTACTTGGCTGTACATGAAAACAAAAAGAACAGAGTCTAGCATTTTAAAGAGCTTTTTAACTCCACACCCGGTTGACAAGTCCCGGACTTTTCTCGGAGTTTTTCTCTCAGCCGCAGAATGGACCCAGCATCCGCATGGAATGCTAAGATATTCTCCTTCTGACTTTGAGGTGGTTCACAGACACACGTACAAACTGTGGAGATGTTGAGGTTAATTTCAGCAAAAAACCATTTACGATCCCCTGTACGTCTTTACTCGTTAGTGTCAAAATTATTGAAAAAGTGTAACCGACCGTACCCGACTATTTTCATGATCATATACACAAGATTTTACATACAAACAGTCGAAATTTCATCCACTATTTTGCATCCCCTCATGTTGTTTATTACAATAGGTATAAAGCAACTTATGCCTTTCTTCAATGTATAGGTATCAATACCATCAATCTCTATACAATACTAAAATCGAAATTGCATCAAGTCTAGACTTAAAAACGGAGCAGACAGAGATACTTTTGCATTTGCAAGTATTGCATTCAGCGTTTTGTCAATAGAACCAAATATGCGTCAAACTTTTCGAATTTTTGGAATTTTCTTCCATCCCCATTTTTGGCACCACGGTAAGGGTAAAGTTAAGCAATATCGATTCACAAAATACTAGTTCAATTCAATCACAAAATTCGATACTCAAAGTCAAAGCATTCCGCAGTGTAACCTGAATTTCAAGCCAACCCATCTCATGTAACGTGACAGAATAACAAGCAGCAATTTCGATACGTGCCGCGTGGCTCTAGATTAAGGTGAACTCTCACAGTACACGACAGACATGGGAAATATTTTGAAACAAAATATTTCCTATGTCGGTTCCCATAAATTAATTAAAAATCATTATTATTACCCCTCAACAACAAAGAGAGATGCTATGGTGATAAAATTGTAATTATACAATTAAAAATATCTAAATTTGGTCAAGAGTTGTATAATTACGTTTACTTTTTTTTTTTTTTTTATTCTTTACAAGTTAACTAACTTGTAAAGAATAAAAAAAAAAAAAAAAAAATTACTCACATCTCCTTGTGGCACTGCTGAACCATAATAATCACCATAATCATCGATTACTGTTTACCAGAAAAGCTGCATTGACATGCCACAGGAAAATAAAACAAGCAGGGCACGAGGCCGTCTAAATAAATAGATACATAAAGGCGCTACCTACCCAAATTATATTAACAAATGACAACGTATATTACAGTTAATTACAAGCGAGGAAACCATAAAACATTATACGACGATAATTAATGTCAATTAATTGCCAATCAATAGCAATCAACTTCATGTGTAATTATAAACATTGTAAGTATATACCCTTATACGAGAGCCGTGATAGCCCAGTGGATATGACCTCTGCCTCCGATTCCGGAGGGTGTGGGTTCAAATCCAGTCCGGGGATGCACCTCCAACTTTTCAGTTGTGTGCATTTTTTAAGAAATTATTAAAATATCACGTGTCTCAAACGGTGAAGGAAAACATCGTGAGGAAACCTGCACACCAGAGAATTTCTTAATTCTCTGCGTGTGTGAAGTCTGCCAATCCGCATTGGGCCAGCGTGGTGGACTATTGGCCTAACCCCTCTGATTCTGAGAAGAGACTCGAGCTCAGCAGTGAGCCGAATATGGGTTGATAACGACGATACCCTTATACACACATTAATAGTGACAATATTTGTGTGTATGAGTAGAGTGAGGTTTCTTAAATCATACCCCCATAAGGATACAGTAATTTAAAGTACTTTAGGCAACTTTACCTCGCTTTATTGACTCGTATATTGACATATTATATGTTTATATAAATATTTTTTCTATTCTTGACAAGTTAGCCTTCGACTACAATCTCACCTGATGGTAAATGACGATACAATCTAAGATATATATCTTAGACTTGTAAAGAATAAAAAAGACTGCTTCAAAACTTGGTTCGTTACTTATTTATCAGTTCATTTACAAGTAAGAGCCAAATAGAATACAGTTAACACATTAATCACATTAGCCGCCGAAGCGTTTAATTAGCACCATCTTAACATGCATCTTACTCGTATTTAGTCGAGTCGGTAGTGTATTTCACTTCGCTTATTTACTTATTTCCCTAAGTGTAAATGCGAAATCAGTAAAATGTAGGTAATCCAAAATCTCTTTTTTCCTATGGTTAAGCGTGAGCCGAAAAGTTGGACACATACGTTAAGTCACTGTCATATTTGTTTTAAGCGCGCATTTTGTGAGAAATCGTTACTCTTCATTTGGGCCCCCCAACAAATTTTGATACAGGTCCAAGGCACGCTGCGCCACTGCTTATTTACTTAATTTAAATTAAAAATAGAATGTCCTTGTAAGAAGTTTTCAGTTGCAAATTAGCTTCTATTTCATCAAATTTTATAGCTATTCTATAGCTATGCTCATAGCTACAGTCATAAATCATCAGAATATTCTGGCACGGAAACGATCTATGCTCCAAATTAAGTTCTAGCTCTCTCATAATAATTTAAGGAGATTTAGCTAACGCTCTGCATTGAGCGTAGGATAAATAGGATGATGATGAGATTCATCATCAGCCATCATGTATCCACTGCTGGACATAGGCCTCTTTTAAGTAGCGCCAGGCGGCTCTATCTTTGGCTTTTTGCATAGGGGCCTTCTTTTCGGTGTGCCACTCATTAGGTTTTTATGCCCTAATCGCCACGCTGGGCATGCGGGTTGGCGATCGCAGAGCCAGACTTGATCGCACCGGTGTCGCTGCTGCCCGACACCGGTCTGTGCCATTTATTCAAGAATGGTAGACTGATAGGTAAATGGTTATACCGCCATTTTTCGGATGCCAGAGCCTCGTTCGTCAATCAGCAGGGGACACCACGAGCAAGTGTGGTTGGCTGTTGGCGTGCTAAGGTGGAGATGCACCCCCTAATCCCCCTCCTGTGTGAAGGTGGAAGCTGATCCAACGGCCTCCAAGCATCTTTATCATTAAGGAACACATCAATGTTGTAGTAACCTCCTATTAGTGTGATAGTGTGAAGTGTGATGAATAGTGTGATATAAATAAATAATAATATAAATAATATTTGTAAAATATATTACTTAACATAGCTATTTAGTATAGTAAAACGTCTAGTCAACAAGCAGTCTTAATGCGAAACTTGCTTGCATCTTAGCGTGCATATAAACTTGGCTGATTGAAGCTGCATCTAATACACAATGGCGGCTCAGCTAATTTTAATTACCTGCTCCAGTATAACGGGATTAACATATTTTGTACGTGCATCGCGGCTTAATTAAACGCGTTACCAACTAATTACTGACATAAAATTTTAGAGTGATGCTCAGCGTATGGAAATTCATGTGCCGACGAGCTTGTAAAAGGGAATATAGTGACAAAATGAAAAAGGAAATACTCAATTTTCCGCCGCTTATTTTATGTGATAAACTTTTTATTTATTTACACCTGTCATTCGGTTGCTGTATCAAGTATATAAGAGGAAGTCTGAAGGTGGCGCCAGTGACAGAAAAATTGAGGAGTAGAAGGTTAGCTTGGTATGGACATGTAATGCGTAGAGAGGAAAGTCGTATTACTAGAAAAATGTTGAATGTGCAAGTGGAAGGTCATAAGAAGAGAGGAAGGCCAAAGAAGAGATGGTTGGATTGTGTGAAAGAGGACATGTGTGTAAAAGGAGTGGATGATGAGTTGACGAGTAATAGAATCGAATGGAAAAGATTGACATATTTTTCCGACCCCACTTAAGTGGGATAAGGGTAAGGAGATGATGATGATTCGGTTGCTGTATCCTTGAAACCGGAACACAGCATTGCTGCTTGGTGCCAGAAACAAGCGTGACGGAAGTACTTACCCAGACAAGCTGTCACAAAGAAAGAGCTCTACTTATTACTTCTTAAAACTATAACTTTAGAACATAAAGCATATTATGTCTCAAAGATATTGAATCGAGAAACTATAACTTTTACGACGCACTTCGCTTCACTAGTGACAATAAAGTAAAGTATGCGCTGGACAAGAGGCGTATGACTCACTCATCCACTGCTCGAACAAAAAACTAGAGAGATTAGGGTTGCAAATGCAAGTCTCAGAAGCTTAGCTGGAGTCTCTCAGAATGAGTGGGGTTAGGCCAATAGTCCGCCACGCAGCCCCAATGCGGATTGGCAGACTTCAAACACGCAGAGAATTAAGAAAGTTGTCTGCCATGCAGGTTTCCTCACGATATTTGTTTGAGACACGTGATATTTAATTTATTAAAATGCACATAACTATAAAGTTGGAGGCACATGCCCCAGACAGGGTTCGAAACCGCACCCTCCGGATTCGGAGGCAGAGGTCATCACGGTTTTCTTTAATAGAGTTACTATGTCAGAAGGTACTTCTAATTAAGGCTAATTGGACCTCAGCGAAGCTTCACGAAGCTGAATTGGCTCTGGACAGGGCACATAGTTTGAAGAGCCGATGGCCTTGTGATGGAGACCCCATACCAGAAATACACAGTATTGGTCGACCATCCACTAAATGGACTGATGAAATCAAGCAAGAAGGTATTACCGACCAAACTCCGATCAAGACCGTGGTGTTTGGTAGTCAAAAAGGCCTATTTCTAGCAGTGGATGTATAACCGTGAGATTGCTAGACACATTTTCACAAATGTATAACCCCGCAAGGCTCGCCCATGCATTTTAATTCTGCAGTACAAAACCAAACGCAAAGATTAAACTCCGTGCACCAACTATCAAGTGCAAGTTTAATGACACACACAGTTTTCCAATTTAGAGCACAGAAGGCGAAGTTGCAAGCAGACGCGTTACACTGTTTGAACACTGCACAAACACTGTGTTACCTAATCGGGGCGTTCGACAAGGATTTAATCATCTAAGTTGCATCAATACAAGCCCGCCGGGGCGGAAAGTTTATCCCGATAGCGTCTAATGCATAGGTTCTTAACGTGCACGATTATGCCCCGCTTGTGGGCGTTTAAGATCATTCAGTGGTCTCAAGGCCCAGAGAATACATATATATATAACAATATGCTTAAGATGGCATAAAAGTTACGTAGGCAGAAAAAAAAATAAAAATTTATAGTCTAAAAAATCTCTGAAAGAGCCTCCTTAAGCCGGATTTATATTTGTGTGACAAAATATATGATAGTGATTCTATTCTGATGCGTCACGACACGACACGTCAGACAAATTTAAATCCGCCTTTACATGGGATTCTTTGTGATTTTAACACATATCAACATATATCGGCAGTGTAATCTATTAGGTTCATTCAGATTACATTAAATTAGACGATAATATGAAAAATAAATATGCTGAATTGAATTGGAAACTATTTTCGTCACAAAAAAATTTAATAAAAATTACTAAGGTTAAGAATCTTCGCTTTACTCTATAATTCGACAACGTACGCTTCGAGTTGGTCTCTCTGTCGTTACAATATCTTTACAGAATAACGGTGCAGGCCGCTTGAGGCAAGGTTGAGAACCTGTGGTTTACTGTAACAAGGCGCCCCAACCTATATCCGCACAATGTTAACGAGAGACAATGCACTAAGAATGGCAGCGTACCTCACATGTTAAATTGATAGGAGACTTCAATTAACATTGATCTTATTTCAGAATTTGAACGCGAGTCTTTCTGTTACTTTAGAATGTAAATCAACCGCTAAAGAAGAAAGAAAATACACTTTATTCTACACCACAAAGAACATACAAAATACAAAATGCATAATATGCGACTAAATGGATTTACGCCATTTAGTCGCCTATTGTGCATTTTGTATTTTTTTTGCCTTATTCGACTCCCATGTCGTACTCTACTCAATATAAAACCTCAAACCATATACGATATTAATTTCTACACGTCGCTTGGTAATATTCATTACCACACGGGTCAACAGTGATACAATGTTTTTTTTAAATAGCTAAGAAGATTTAGGCTTCTTTATAAGAGACAAATCTAGGAGGCCCAACGCCAAATATACCGTATATTAACAATCATTTCTTTTATCACGGTCGTAGAGAAAGTATATGCATGCCATTGCACGAAACTAGCGACTGTAGCACTCGTACTACAATGGGCCCCACTACATGACATTGGCATAAATAACTATTCTGCCTCCGCAAGAAACTCAGCCTTGTTTCCAGCCGTCTTTTCGCGTTGGCGGTTAAAAATGAAACACTATGAAGCTTGAACCTATATATTCAACAATGCAGTTTGGTGGATCTAAGGCCTAGTTTGGACTACTTTAGTATTTTAGTCGAGTATGAACAATTTTTGGATTTACCGCTCAAAAATTGTTCGTACTCGACTATATAAGTTTAAGTCTTTTGTTGAAGTTAGTAAAAATAATAAAAAGAGTAAAAATAGTGAAGTTACCTGTCTCCAACTGCCGTATGACATAGCTTAATGTTTTAATAATTTATTATGTACAGTTACGATAATACAGGCACGTACATAACATATTGTACGCATAAATAACTACCGTATTCAATAATTATAATATCATTTATATTATTTAAAATATCTTCAGGTAATAAACTTAAGCATTGTTATTTATTGCGAGGGCAAACCGCAACATTGTTTACAGTAGAACAGGTAAAATAGCTGAAATACTGCTAATACTGCTAATGAGTATATTTTTGAGGTTCCGCATACGAATGAGAATAAGGAAATATAGAGTACACCAGTTTTTTTGCAAACGCTTGATCAGTTTTTTTTTATTATAGAGATCCCAATAAGACAATATATGTGTGTGATCTATCCCAATTAATAGTATTATTAGAGCACGTCAAGCCGTCTATCCCGGTTATATCATTAACATCTTCCCGGTTATATCATGTTGTCAGAGGCGTCTCTAGCTAACATAGTGCCCGGGTGCAATCATCACCCTAGCGCCCTCTAGTACCTAAGCGTGCTGAGCACTGTTAAATTGATTATGTACGTACGAGTACAAAAAGCACTGCAAGTTACCACAACTGTCTGTGTAGCAAACGAATTCCTTTGTAGTTGCCTATTTTCAAAAGTAAATTTCAAAAATTTGTCTAACAACTAGGTGAGTAGGTACACTAGGTCTCGCAGGTAGTACATTTTTGGAACTGTGATAGGATGTAAAGATAGATGTAAGTTATGTAACACTGTAATTACATGGATTAAATTAACTATATGGATGTAAAGGTTAATAAAACAAAACTAACTGAACATAACATGAAAAAAAGTTCACTTCGAAAACAAACTAGTGGTGTTCGGGCGCCCTTGAGATCGCGGCACCTGGGTGCGACGCACCCCTTGCACTCTATGTAAAGACGCCTCTGTATGTTGAATTATATTATCTCGGTGTACCATTCAAAGAAATCGTTCGTCACTACGTCGTTTTTCGTCGTATTTTCGTTTTTCTAATATTGTATTTACATCTACAAACGCAAACATCTAATATTGTATTTTCAACGTAATGACATAATCATGGTCATTTCCCTAAACATACCCACCAATATTAAGGTCTCATACTTGGAGTAGGTACTCAACAATGCAATAGGTATAGTCCCTTATGTTTATCTGCGAAGCTCGAGTAACTGCAAAAATCCCCTCTTCGGCCACCTTACTATTAGTGATTCTATCAGTAACGTTATTTTTACGAAAAATCATTATTTACGTAATTTCGTTAAATAAATCATGTTAGATGATCGTAAAAACCGAAATTCATTGCCACTTGATGTAACATGGCGTAGTCAAGGTAATTTCATAGAAAAATCTATGTTAGATGATTGCAAAAACGAAAATACGTTAAAAAACGACGTAGTAACTCATTATTTGAATAGTACACAGAGATACATAAAAACCCTGCAATTAGTGGTCATAAATTAATTTAACTCAATCACCAAAAAAAATGTTTAAACCCGCCAACCCACATTGAAGCAGCGTGATGGGCCTAAGTTCCACTTCCTCTCTCCTACAGTAGGGAGGCCTGACCCTGTAGTGGGCCGTTAAATACCCATGCTGATAATCAGTGGCGTGCACAAGGTTTTTAACCAGGCAGTGCCAGGGTAGGCATTACAAATGGCAATTATACTAAATCGAAAATCCCAATCCAATACAGGTTCGTTAAGTGTCCTTAGTTAAGGTAGACAGTGTGTTTTTGCATCTATGAAGTGCACGCTACTAATAATGATGGCATAGTTAACATGTGTCAAACATCATTGCAATCAAAAGAGTCGATGTTTCATTAATCTATTGCAGCAACAACTTTAGCTCTTGTTATTATTGTAGACACTGGTTTTTATATCATTTTTCGCAACGGATAACTTGATTATCATTTAGAGAGCGAAATATTGCTTTATGATTGGCATAACATTATTTATTTAATCTAAATAAAGACTTATTTGTTAAAAGCAGACGCCCAAAATTCAAAATTCATTTATTTCAATTAGGCTTATTTTGCAAGCACTTTTGAAACATCAAGTTATGTTATGATTTAATGGTTGTAACGGTTTCACCCGCGTAGTTCACGTTCGCGTGGAAACACGGGAACAAAATATAGCCTATGCCACTCACAGGAAACGTGGCTATCTATTGCTTCAAGAATTTACAAAATCGGTTGAGCAGATCCAGAGATTACCCCCTACCTTACAATCCCGTACTTTTTTTTTGGGGGAACTTACTGGGAGGCAAGACGGGTTATGTGGGACTTATCACTAAAACCGCCTCGTTGGCCACCCTCAGTGCATATTGGGAGGCTCCAGGACCTCAATTAAACTCGCCGGTGCCTCTATTGCACTGCGCCTCTAGTGCTCGTTGAAGAGTTATTATATATAT